>NW_020230492.1:1387500-1446386 GCF_003227715.2 Harpegnathos saltator
AATATTTTGATTGATGTAAATTTAAAATAAATTCTTTATCCGTTTCTTTAAAATAAAGATAAAAGAATTGACAAAATAAGACCGGAATTAATTGAACCTCCTAATAGTTGGCGGCGCCAACTATTTTTTCGAGAAAATGACATTGCGCGGGGAAATGCAAGATGAGACTGCATTTTGCACGGCAGAAGGGCTTGGCGGCTTTCTACCTTCGCGTGTCAATTAAAACCGCGCGGTAAAAACTGACTAAAGTCACCGCTCGATCGCGAATATTGCGACTTGATCTCTCGGAGGGTGTCCTTCACGGCACGAAGTGCTTTTTGTTCTCTCCGTAGTTCTTGTCGGCCGCGATAATTTTCTTTCTCCTTTTTCTTTTGCCGAAAAAATTGAAACTCGACGACGGTTTACTTGGAAATTAGTGCAACCTCTTTAGGAGCAAACTGGGTCACGCGGCACAACATCGTGTTTCAGATAGTAAAGTTTGATGGTTTCATACGTGCGCTTGCTCACATCTTCCACCGAGTATGACTGCGATCGTGCCAAGATGGGGAGCGAGTATACGTGCGAATAAAAGGAAAGGAGGATATCGAACGTGGGGAAGAGGAAAGAAGGCCGAGTACGTGCCGGCTGACACGCACACCGTGCTCTATGAGCTCCGAAAAGGATCGATGACCTGAGTCACGTACCACCGGTTCGCGTTGCAGCCTCGTGGCGAAAGTTTCGTCGAAAGGCATGCAACTGGTGTCGCGCAATCGTTTGATTCATTGTTGCGGAGCATTGCGTTATATGTGTGCGTAATGATAAATTTTTATGTCACGATATTCTTTGATAACATATTTTGAATCGATTTTTTAGCGAACATTGACTTGGAGTTTTTTTTATTTTAACAAATAAAATAATTAAAAATAAAACAAAAAAGATAAAATAATAAATGATAAAAATATATAATTATACATTTCCTTTATTTTAAACAAATAAGATAATTAAACGTAAAATACAAAAGATAAAATAATGTATGTATAATAATAAATTTTAATGTCACGATATTCTTCGATGATACAATATTTTGAATCGATTTTTTAGTGCACATTGATTTGGAGTTTCTTTTATTTTAATAAATAAAATAATTAAAAATAAATTTAAAAAAGATAAAATAATCAGTAATAAAAATATATAATGATACACACACATATATATATATATATATACACTTCTTTTATTTTAAATAAATAAACTGATTGAAAATAAAATCAAAAGAGATAAAATAATCAATAATATAAAAAATATATATAACATGCATTGACCAAGCAAATTTAATTCATTTAACGCATCACGTTGCACTATTCGTCAATAAAATGTAGAAAATAGTTTTGTTATTCACAAAATATACTGTTAAGAATGTTATACTCGTTGGAATATTTTTTTCGTCCGGGTCGTCGGAAGACGGATTTAACTTTACTGTCCGCCATAAAGTAGCGCTAAAGCGCTATAGCGCTAAAGACGCAGCAGTCACGATTGTGTCCAGAAATATATTTGACTCACACGAAACACATTTCCGCAGCGTCCCGTGATTGGCGAATCCTCGGAAAATACATGAGAAGAAGACTTTCATCAGGACGGATCGATATCAGATACTCAAGCCGCGCGTGAGGTTGCGTCACTTTGCGCGTGCGTGCGTGCACGTCATGTTACTCTCCGTGAAATTCCAGAGCATGTGACACGTGCTTCGAAACACTATTCGAGACAAAATTTTCGCATTTGTTGGAAAACTCTGGCAAAACTCATTTCATGGATCCAATTTCATCAATTTCCTGCTTTCGGACTATCAAAGTACGTAACCGCCGGTATCTCGAGTATCCCGTAGTATCCGTCGGTTGTGGAAGGTATAAAAGGTGGGGACAAGGTCACCTTAGCGAACCCACATCTCTGAACTGTCAGTTCAGTCAGTAGTATAGCGGCGTGCCGGCTGCAACGCGCTCAGTCTGCATTCGACAGCTTCAAGGAGCAGTGCACGCGGTGGTATAGTACCTTATTAAGGTCAGTGGAGATCCTTCTTCAAGTACATAATTCGAAAGCACTTTTGATTAATCAACGATAGCACCTAGATTACTTGCTGTACTTGCTGTAGCGCGTTACAACAAGAAATCAAATAAAGATAAAGCACATAGCGAGAAAGGCTGAACAGAAAAAGAGACAGCATCGCGCAACATTAGCGATAAGTTTCACAGGACTCATCTTCTCCGGCATCGCGACTGTCACTCGTTAACGCTTGTCTCTACCGTACTTGCAACATTAGTTCATCGATACGCTTCTTTTACCGGAGATATTTGTCGCCGAGCTCGCTATCAGCCGGAGCTCATTATCTATACGATAAAATCGGGTGCCGTCGGCCGGGCATCGCTCACCCGATATTATCGTCTACATTACGTAGACGTAGTAGTAACACTACGTACCGTTACCGTTGCTATCGCAAATTTATTACTTTCTGCCCTCCCATACAAAGTATAGCGAGTTTAATGATACCGGGCTTCGCTCGCTCGCCGTTGGCCGGCCGATTAGATCTCGCCGGTTAAGCGCTATTGGCGATCTATGATTAATGAGTAATCGACGATCCGTAATTAAATTCCGACGTGCGCGCTCGGCCGTCCGCCGGATTTTTCCTCGCTTCGCTCGTGCGTTTGCATCCGCAATTCGAACGGGTCTGCTGCACTCGCGCTCTCGTCTTTCTCCCGGGATACACATGCTTGTTTTATCGCACCATTACCGCCATCTGACGATCACGTGCGCCATCAGCCGTTGCGTTTGTGCATTATGTGCAGCGAGCGCGGCAGAAATTGCAGCGGCATCGCTCGAAACGGCGCGGCGCGGTGCGGCGCGGCGTTTGCCGACGCGGCGCGTAGAATCCTTCTATAAAAAGGCACGGGCGTATCGCGTGCTAGAGCCGTCGATATTATTAACGAGGTTCTTGAACTCGCGCGTTGATGCCCTCGCCATGAATTTCACTCGACGAACGAGCACAGAATAGAGAAATTCAATGGCGGCTGAGCTGAAGATCGAAAAGATCACGCAAGGTCGCAGCCGCGTGACCTTTTTGACCTTCACGGGATATACGGGCCGGTGTTAATTTTTGTAGTGTACGCTAATTTGAACTTGAAGAACAAACAAGATAATGTCGATAATTTTCTCTCTCGTGTTTAAAACTTCGAATCGTCCAAACGAAACTGGCTAGTCATTTGATGACTATACGACGATTGAAAAAGAAAATTCCGTTGGACTTACTAACGTATAATATTGCGATACGATGGAAACGTGTCAGTGGACACATTTCGCGCATGACTTTGTGCTACTAACAAATCAATTACTGAATGTCTAATTGGGACAGATTGCAATTTTTAATTTAATTTAACTTTTTAATTTAACTTAGTTCTTTAAAAAAATTTTTTTTAAACGAAATATGAATTTTTTTAAATGTTACATCGACATCTCAACGATGAAGCCTGCCTTCTAATTTCGCAGGAAATGGCAACATTAAAAGACCAACTGTTGAGCACCGTGACGGAACCGGTGTTAACCGGCAGGAACAAAATCACGGTGGTGGGTGTCGGTCAGGTTGGAATGGCCTGCGCTTTCAGCATCTTGACAAATGTAAGTTAATGCATATTGCAAGATTACGCGATATAAGATGCACACCGTCGTATAATTGTTCGTGGCAAAAATTCCATAAGAAATGCATAGATTCACATCACTCGACAAATGATACCTGTCGCAGAACATCTCGAGCGACGTTGGGCTGATCGATGTGATGGCGGATAAACTGAAGGGGGAGATGATGGATCTGCAACACGGCAGCGCGTTCTTGAAGAACGCAAGGATCAACGCCAGCACGGATTACGCCGCGACCGCGAACTCGAGCATCTGCATCGTGACAGCGGGCGCTCGTCAGCGCGAAGGGGAGACCAGGCTGGCTCTGGTTCAACGTAACACCGACATCTTCAAAGGCATCATTCCTCAGTTGGTCAAATATAGTCCAAATACGATACTTCTGATCGTCTCCAACCCGGTGGACATCCTGACGTACGTGGCGTGGAGACTGTCCGGCTTGCCGAAGAATCGAGTCATCGGCAGCGGCACGAACCTGGATTCTGCCCGTTTCCGCTTCTTGCTGTCGCAAAAACTCAACGTCGCGCCTACATCTTGCCACGGTTGGATCATCGGAGAACACGGCGACACCAGTGGTACGTACGTCAAGTGCATTCTTCAATTTAATATGAGAAATCGCGATAAACACGTTAGCTGACGACGTGTTTTCCTCGCTTTTCCTGTCATGTCAGACTGAACTTGGTATATATTGGTGATATACATTAAGTATATAATATAAAATAATATTAAGTATAATATAAAGTATATAGTATAATATTAAGTATATAGTAGATAATATTAAGTATATAGTATAAAATTTTGCCTTTATTAGTACCGGTATGGTCTGGAGTGAACGTTGCTGGGGTGCGTCTGCGCGATTTGTACGAGGACGTCGGCACCGACAAGGACAAGGAACATTGGGATGAGCTGCACAAGCAGGTGGTGCAAAGTGCGTACGAGGTGATCAAGCTTAAAGGTTACACCTCGTGGGCTATCGGTCTCAGCGTATCGCACCTCGCATCAGCGATACTGAGGAACTCCAATCAAGTACATGCCGTGTCCACACTGGTTACTGTAAGTCGACAACAACGTTTCCTACGATATTAATTTACAGCAACTTACTCTCAGCAAGACAAATAATTTTCTGGAACGTTCATATTTTCTCTTGCGTTTTATGAAATATAATTACATGTTTCAAGTAATACATTAAACGTTTCATCCGTTGCATCTATTTTTATTGAATTGTTTTATTGTTATTTATTTCATTTTATCAATCATTTTATTTTATTTTATTATCATTCTCGAATTGTGAAAAACTTGCTAGCATATTCTAAATGAAAAAATAAAGCGTAAAATATCAAATTTCGCTAAATTTATATTATCAATTCTTTTATTTTTTGAAATGAAACAATACTATCTTCATATTTTTGGGGAACGATATTGAACGAAAGAAAAATAAAATTTAATTAAAAATTAAATTAAATTTAATTAAATTGAACTATTTTCGAATATTTTTACTAAATTTTAGGGTCATCATGGAATCAACGAGGAAGTATTCTTATCTTTACCTTGCACGCTGGGTGAAGATGGCGTAACGCTTATAGTTCAACAGAAGTTAACATATGAGGAGCTTGCACTACTGCAAAAATCTTCAGCAAAGATGCAAGAGGTGCAAAAGAACCTTAAGTTTTAAGATTACAAGAATACTACTTTATTGCGTTCCTATTTTTGTGTCCGATGCAGAAGCGAAGTATTATCGACAATTTACCAAAGCTATGCGATTTCGTAAAAAAGATTAATATCAAAAAACTAACCATATGCATTTGTTTAATCACTTTTTTCCTCTTTTTCCCTCTTTTTCATTAATCGGTTAAACTTTTTAGGTTTTAATTGATAATATGAAAATATAACAGAAGATGAAACATAAAATAGTTCAAAAATATTTGAAATAAGAAATTAGTTATTTACATTCTGATTCAAAAATATCAATATACATCAATGTTTTTTAACTTTGAATTTATTTATCGCTCTGAATGATGAAGTTATAGCGTTTTCGACATGAGTTCGAATCTTAGTAAATTGTGGTTTAAATCTTGGCTAAAAAGTTGATTTTAGCCGAGACTCAAACTTTATTGGCCTCCATATTATTATATCGTTGTTGTTATTATTAGTATTATATATAAATTTGTAGTTTAAGTAATTATATATGTATATAATAGGCTCATATAATAATTCGTATATGTATTTTCTATAAAATACTACTTATTTTATGATTAGACAACGAATGTTCTTATTGTGAATGTTTATGCATATTTGTGTGTCAAAAAATAATCCTAACAAATCCTGTTATTCGATCTAAAATGATAAATGTTTCGTCGTTTCTAACATTTATTTTTAATTTATACATAACATTTTCCAGTAATAAAACATTTTCAATATTTTTTAAATCACATGCAGAGTCGAATATATCGTACAACTTTGTGTACCTTTCAATCAGAAATTTCAAAGTTCAGTAACCATGGATGCGTTTGACAATTGGCGAACCAATATGATAGCGATATGACATAAGGATGTTATGTCGGCCCCTTATCAATGTCCTCTCTCCTTTGGAAAGAAAAACGATCCCATGCAATGTGACGAGTGCGACGTTTGCTAACTCTACGAGTGACAAAAGCAATGGTTCTATCATCTGTACTGTCAAATTCATCTTTACCGTTGTGCTTGAGGCATCTCGTGCGATTGACGTCGACGGCTGATTTCGTCAGGAGCCGATTTTTACGTACTTTGCCGCCGACGATTCTCACGGAAGTCCTAGGACGCAAGGATAAAGGCAAGAGCTTCGGAAAGGATGCGACTGCGGGGTCGGACTTGCAAGGAGTGCACAATTTCATGTAAGCATTTGCGACGACTTCAAATCGGAGCGAAATATAATCGCAGATATATAATTTGCTGGATACAAATCACTTCAAATATTCATGAATTAATTAAGAGGCAAGTGCATAAGCGTGCGTTAAGAGTATTAAATTCTGAGAAAAAAATATGAAAAAAGAAAAATACAAAAGGAAATCGTAGCGCATCTCATCTGTGTCCACTCGTCACTATTCAACCACAATGCGATACTTCGTCGTAGATGTAGAAAGAAGTCGAATTACTCGAATTTCAGACCGCCATGTTTGCGAGAAGAGCTCTTGTGCAAGTTAGCGGAGCCGGTTAGGGATTGTTGCCATAAAGTTACTGTCGTAGGTGCTGGCATGGTCGGCGTAGCTGTCGCCAATTCGCTTCTCTTACAGGTACCTTTCATAATCCTCGAATAGCCCTTCAGGGCCGTTCGAACTGTGCCGTTTGTTAGGAATTGAAGTGAAAGTTCGTGTACCATGCAAATGCACCTAATGGAATGCATAGCATTAGACCGCGCTGTAATAATCATATTAGTTCTATTACGCGTATAGTTATGGTTTAGAGCACATGGGTTACTAAAGAATAGAAACGCTAGCTAGCGGTTTGTTAACTATACGCTTCATTGACTTTTACCATCTAGCGAATTACTTCGCACATCGCGATGGTGGACGCCTTCCCCAAAAAACTGGAAGGTGAAGGACTGGACTTTGTTCACGGCTCCGTATTCATGGGAGACCCAAAGATCGAGTACGACACTGGTAAAGCATTTCTCGAATCCGCGTGTAAGTTTAGTTGCAAACAATACGCGCCATCGTGAGCGCCATCGTGAGCGCCGTAATTAGATCT
The DNA here is from genome assembly GCF_003227715.2 of Harpegnathos saltator. Classification (NCBI taxonomy): domain Eukaryota; kingdom Metazoa; phylum Arthropoda; class Insecta; order Hymenoptera; family Formicidae; genus Harpegnathos; species Harpegnathos saltator. Next base: position 1,394,881 of record NW_020230492.1, read on the forward strand.
GCACACGACTGATGACCGTAATTGTTCGAATTTGCACCTTGCACGGATATACAAATTCGTCCGCACGAGTTTCTGCGGGCCGACATCCGCAGGTGAACAATGACTTTCTCGTAGACTTTTGCGTGACGAGTAACTCGAGGGTCGTAGTGATCGCCGCAGGTGTGCGGCCGGTAAAGGGAGAGACTCGGCTCGACTTGGTTCAAAGAAACATGGAGATAATGAAGAGCATAATACCACCTTTAGTGAGCTACAGCCCGAATGCGGTGTACGTCGTCGTCAGTAACCCAGGTTAAAATCATCTTCAACAAACGCGCATACACACACACACACACACATATTTAACAAATTATTTCGGCACGCGTACCTTAATTGAAAGTTAGAGACACACGAGGTTTGCGTTACGTAGTGCATCGCAACCCCAGGTAGAACAGAAAACCATAATGACAACTAAATGACGTAAAAATGATGAGGAAAACTCATTATGATTCGGTTATTTTCTCACGGTGTATTTCGCGTCACGTCGAAAACCCGAAGCAACGCATGCATGAAAGGTTTTTCCGCGCGCAGTGGACATCCTGTCGTGGATCATATGGAAATTAAGCGGACTCCCGACCCACCAAGTGATCGGCAGCGGTACCCACCTGGACAGTGCGAGATTTCGCTACCTGATCGCCGATCGGCTCGGAATTGCGCCGACTTCGGTGCACGGGTACATCATCGGCGAACACGGGGACAGTCAGGGTGAGTCAGGGGCAATCGGCGAGCGCTCTTTGACATTCGACACAAAGAGAAAGGCGATGCGTTACGTGTCAAGGTGCAACCTAACACTTAACATTTCCCAGTTCCGCTCTGGTCTGGAGTGAACGTCGCGGGTGTGCAGTTCCGCGATATTATCCCGAATATCGGCTTAGACACAGACGACGAGAAGTGGAACGATATATCGAAAGAAGTCGTGAGATTGTGAGCCTGACAATTCCACTCGCGTCGGAGCGAAAGCCTCGCTTTTCTTCGTACGCTCCTCTCTATTCTTATCGAATGTTGATGTTTCTTTTTTACTTCATTAGAGGCGCCATGGTGCGATGCTTGAAAGGATACTCCAACACGGCCGTGGGGCTGTCCGTAGGCAACATCGTATCGGCGATATTGCATAACACGCAAGCGATTATACCAGTTTCGACTTTGGTTAAGGTATACACCGACACGTGTTGTCGCGCAGCTCCTCACTCACCGGTGTTGCACGTATTGTCATTCACACGGAGGAAGAGCTTTCCTGCCGGCAAAAATTTTCCGCCGCCAACAAATAACGATTCGTGTCACCGATCAGCGTCTCGTAGAAATAAAACGGATGAAACCCTGAGAGAGGATTCACACCTGGGCGGAAGAGCAGAAAGCGGAAAGGCAGCATCCAATCAAAAGTCGCGCTGATAGTCTGTCTCTGACAGACAAAAGAGAAGAGTCTCTCTGAGAGAGATAGAAGAGAAAGACAGATTACCAGCGCAAAATTGATTTCTGCCTTTCTGTTTTCTGTTTTTCTGCTCAGGTGTAAATCCTTCCTGAGGGCGCATTCACACCTGGGCAGAAAAACAGAAAGCAAGAAGGCAGCAGCTAATTACAAATGGCGCTGATAGTCTGTCTCTCTCTTGCGAGAGTTTTTCTCTCTGTCAATCTCTTGGCTTCTGCTGTTCTGCTTTCTGCTTTTCTGCCCAGGTGTGAATGGGCTCTTAGGGCAGGAAAGCAGAAAGCAGGAAAGAAGAAATTAATCGGAAGTTGCGCTGGTAGTCTGTCTCTCTCTTGAGAGAGAAACAGAAGAGAGAGACAGACTACCAGCGCGAGTACTGATGATTGGTTTCTGATTTTCCGTTTTCTGCTTTTCCCAGGTGTGAGTTCTCCCTTAGGGCGCATTCACACCTGGGCAGAAAAGCAGAAAGCAGAACAGCAGAAGCCAAGAGAGTGACAGAGAGAAAAACTCTGACAAGAAAGAGACAGACTATTAACGCTATTTGTGATTGGCTGCTACCTTTCTGCTTTCTGCTTTTCTGCCAATGCGTTCTTAAGGAGGGAGCAGAGAGCTTAGGGAGGAGGGGAGAAAAGCAGAAAGCAGAAAAGCAGCCAGTCGCAAGTGATAGTCTGTCTTTCTCTTGAGAGAGAGAGAGAGAGAGAGAGAGAGAGAGAGAGAGAGAGAGAGAGAGAGAGAGAGAGAGAGAGAGAGAGAAAGAGAGAGAGAGAGGGAGAGGGAGAGGGAGAGGGAGAGGGAGAGGGAGAGGGAGAGGGAGAGGGAGAGGGAGAGGGAGAGGGAGAGGGAGAGGGAGAGGGAGAGGGGGAGGGGGAGGGGAGGGGAGGGAGAGGGAGAGGGAGAGGGAGAGGGAGAGGGAGAGGGAGAGCGAGAGTGAGAGGGAGAGGGAGAGGGAGAGGGAGAGCGAGAGGGAGAGGGAGAGGGAGAGCGAGAGGGGAGAGGGAGAGGGGGGAGGGAGAGGGGGAGATGGGAGAGGGGGAGGAGGGGGAGATGGGGAGATGGGGAGGGGAGTTGAGGGGAGGGGAGAGAGGGAGGGAGGGAGAGGGGAGGGAGGGAGGGAGGGATGGAGGGAGGGAGGAGGGAGGGAGGGAGGGAGGGAGGGAGGGAGGGAGGGAGGGAGGGAGGGAGGGAGGGAGGGAGGGAGGGAGGGAGAGAGAGAGAGAGAGAGAGAGAGAGAGAGAGAGAGAGAGAGAGAGAGAGAGAAGAGAGAGAGAGAGAGAGAGAGAGAGAGAGAGAGAGAGAGAGAGAGAGAGAGAGAGAGAGAGAGAGAGAGAGAGAGAGAGAGTGAGAGAGTGAGAGAGAGAGAGAGTGAGAGAGTGAGAGAGAGAGAGAGAGAGAGAGAGAGAGAGAGAGAGAGAGAGTGAGAGAGAGAGAGAGAGAGACTACCAGTGCGAATTCTGATTCGATTTAGGATGGATTTACACCTTGATAGAAAAGCAAAAAGCAGAAAGGCAACATCCAATCAGAACTCACGCTGATAGTCTGTCTCTGTCTTTCAAGAGAAAGACAGACTATCAGCGCGACTTCTGACTGGATGTTGCCTTTCTACTTTCTGCTTTTCTGCCAAAGTGTGAGTCCGCCCTAACGAAATGTAAGCCGCTCGAACGGCATATTAGCCAAGTGAGCGCGCAAAATCGTAATATTGTCCAGTGAGACCATTTTCCGCCCAGGGTCATCACGACGTGTGCCATGAAATATTCCTGTCCTTGCCCTGTGCGATCGGCGAGAACGGCATCACGCAGGTCATACGGATGCGCATAACCGAGCTGGAGAAGAAGCTGTTCCAGGTATCGGCGAACACCGTGTACAATGTACAGAAGGACCTCAAGCCCTGAGTCTTCGCGTGGAGGCGCCACTCGTTATCAATATTTCGTGTTGTAAAAAAGTACCATCGATTATTATAAATCACATGTAGTTCGTCCTAACGCCTCGTCCCGTTACGATCGCCACCGCAACGCACCGTTCGCCGGTGACGGGACAATCGAATTCCTGTCCGCGCGACCGCGACCGCTCCGGTTGCTAATTTATGCAAATCACGTGACTGAGATCAGCGAGACGGATGGATTCTGTGAAGCCGACTCTCTCAATCAGAGATTCTACGGCAAAGCTTCCTCGCGGAAATGACTGCAGACGATCGTTGGCCGCTGAAATCGGCCTGGGCGCAATCGGTGACGTCAATGTCCCATTTTTTACGGTATCTGGCACACTTGATTCGCTCAAGCTGGGAGAGACCCGTTCCCGTCCGAGGGAGAGCGAGTTCTCATTGAAAGGCCCAAGAGCCAATGGCTGTTTTTCGGCTTTTCCCGTTACGTTATAGAAAGGATGTCGGCGAAGCTGGCGGTGAGAGTGCGCGTATTGTACATTCACGCGAGCACGAGCGAAAGGTGATCGGTGGTTGGTAGCAGAAGGTCGCGATTACGCCGCAGGCTAGGCCACGGCAAGGTGAGAGGAAGGTGTGAAGAGCGCGCGCAAGATGGCGCCTTCGAGTGCCCCGGTGAATCCGAGTCCAGCTGTGTGGATTCGAGCGGGCCCAGTGCCGTAAAAGAGCAGCCCGCGGCTCTCCACCCGGGACGTCCTCCAACGGCGAGCAGGGTATCGTGAGGGTCACGAGAGTTACACACAGATATCTCTCCGCGTGAACACTGATTTATCGTTCACCCGGCACGCTATAATTAGCTATGCTAATAACACAATGGCACAGCGCCGGCCGCAAAGGAGGACGCGGCGGGGTGATTCAGCGCGAAACGCGGTAACCCGCGACGATATTAAGATAATCACCGAGACGACACGGACGGTGCGCGCACGGCTGAACGTTCCCCTCTTACTCAGCGAGCGAGCGCGGATCCACTTGAAAGGCCAGGCGTGTCATTGATTTTGAAAGAGGAATTCCGTGTGAAGCGCATGTCACGAGTGACTTGCGACAGAGTTACATAAATTCATCCAATTGGCTCCGGACAGCTACGTGACCCGGGGTCGGCGCGAGATGACTCTGATACCCCGCCCGACGGGGCGATACTTGCGACTCGACTCGACTCCGGGAAGAGTGAGACGGATCCTTGGGAATGCGCGGAGACGAAGAAGCCGAGAGACGCTCAACCGTGTCCGCCGCGTTGCAGCCGTGATTAGCGCGTCGTGCAAAACACCGCGTCGAATCGGACGTCCGATTCGACGCGCAGACCGACTTCGTTCTTTCCTCGTTTCCCAGTCGCGCTGGGTCCTCGTGGTGCGCGTCTCTCCGTTAGACCAGCGCGGTCACCTGTTGACTTTCGGCTCGCCTCCCGCGATACGCGGCGAATTCTCATACGGACGATATTGAGAAATCCGCAAGACAAACTGCTGCAGCGCGCTCTTGAGAGATCTTGGGCTCCAGACCAGTTACTCATCCTCTCGACATTTAACACGCCCCTCGCGTCCACCGCGAGTACGGTAGATCGCACACATTTGCGCAACTTCGCCTCGTCCCGGAATGATCGGCTCTCTCCGCGGGACCGTCTCCTGCGCGTCTCTCTCGTCGCAGACACGACCGTCGAATTTGAAGCCTTAGCCTGCCGTCGCGCTCGGATCAGCCGCGGCTGCGAGCAGCGCGCGAGTAAGCGGCTTTAATCCGAAACGGGTTCCGCAGGTGATGCTCACACTCCTGCCTCCCCAGGTGGAGGTGGCAGGCCGGGCCCCGTTCTCCGTTTGGTCCCGCCGTCCGTCAGCGGAGTTCAGTCAGTAGACAGTCGGTTCGCCCGGTCAGCTGGTTCTGTCCATCCGCGCGTGAACCGAACTTCCTGATGGTAAGCCCATCGCGAGCTATCAGCTAAATTCCCAGGTGCGCTTCCCGTCCCGGAGCCCCTTCCACAGACCCGCCGAGCGATCAGCAGCGATCGAAACGGAACCTCGGCGGCCCGCGTGCCGCATGTGCGCGAGTGTGCAGCATCTCCACCGGAAACACCGACGACCACAGTGCGAGGTACGTCCAGGTCGTCCGTAGAACACGAGGAGGACGAGGAGGAGGAGGAGGAGGAGGAGGAGGCGGCGGAGGGGGTGGCGGAGGAGGAAGAAGAAGAGGGTAGCGTGTCGGGAAGGAGAGTGTGGTCAGGCAGGAAATGACTATATCGTACGCGAGCGAAGTGCCGAACGGCTCCAGCTTTGGCTGCTTCTGGAGGATTCTGATCAAGTGAGTTTCTCGCATCCGAAAACGTAACTCCTGGCCTGGCGAGTCGCCGCGCGCTGCGCTATGCTGAATGAACGCGCACGGTCTCTCGCTCGGCCCGCGCCGAGCGAGCGTAGCTGACAGCGGCGGAGCTGTCAAGTACAGCTGCCGCGTTTGACAGCTTCGCCAGGCTACGCGGCGAGACTCGTATCTTCAGCTTCGCGCTCGCCTCCTCGCCTCGGCTTCCGTCGGCCACGAGTCGCTCGAATTCACTGTCACTCGCGAGCAGCGAGAGAGCCCGCGAGGAAACGCATATTCTTACTTTCGCCGAGCCGCGTAAATTGGGTTATGGGTATTTTTAACTGGAACCTGAACATGTGACCGGCTGTCACACAGCGTCACGATTACCCGGCCGAGCGGGAGGTTGCAAAACGCGTCGCGCGCTTTCGTGATATGAATGTCGCCAAGGGACATCAGAATGTACCGGAGGACCGAGCACGCTTTAGCGCTTTCGTCACGCTTAGCGCGTTCGTTCGAGGCGGAGTGGTCCACGCGAAATTGGACCGTCTGGAGCGGTCTAGACAGCCAGCTCGCGCTGCGCGCGCGCGCGCGCGCAGCGCAGACGTTGCGCTATCGCGACCAGCTGATCATTGTGCAACGTTTTACTTTCGCGGCTCGATGTGCCGCGCTCTCGATTTGCAGCTCGCTTGTGTCGCGCGGGGGGGAAGGAAAGAGCGAGTCCTTGGGCGGGGATCTCGGCGGATAATCTCGCCGAGAGTCGCAACGGGGATCCTTTAAGCGGCCGAGGAGCTGCCGCGCTGCGCGCGATCGGGAACGTCCGATCGCCCTCGGACAGAGCTCGCGTACAAACGAGCGCGAAATTCCGCACCGCCGCGCCGCGCCGGTTTAGCGCAGCCGGGCGTCCTAAATTTCGACGTCCGGCGCGTTGACAAACCGCGCGGCAAACTCGCGCGAATCGCAGCGACGAGGCACGTGAAACCCGCTAGCACAGAAATGGCGCTCGGCCGCCGCTTGCTCGCGTTTTAAGGAAATAAGGTCGTCGATTTTCAACATAACGGCGCGCACACGGCCGCGCCGCTCTGTGCCTGGAATATCCGCCGCTGGAAACGATTGCGCTGGCAGAATCAGGGAGAGGTTGGGTCGCGCGCGCGGCGCGCTTATCTGCTACGCAATGGATAACAACGGTAACGTTGATGTCGGACGGCTTGACACGACGGCATCAGCCGGACACGTGTTTAATCGAACCACTGACTACGCACGTGTAAACGGATCGTACGCAGAACAACGTAGCTCAGATACCGCTCAGATTGCTGCCCTCGCGAAATGGCTCGTCGAAATGCGAAGTGCATGTGCGACAAAATGTGATGCAAATTATGGGGTTGTTCAAAAAACCATTGCGTTTTTTCCAGACAAATTTTCAAGACCGTTTGTCTTATACAATGAATGAACATTAATCAATGATATATTGCCCTTTTTGTTCGACCTTCTGCCATCTTTCCGCTAACTTCATGAGCCCATTCTCGAAAAACTTCCTATCTGTATTAGCGAAGAACCGCACCAAGTACAAGTTCGATCGAGCGTCATCTGAAGCGAATGTTTTTCCACGCAAGGAGTTTTGCATGGACCGAAACAATTAGTAGTCTGATGGTGCAAAGTCTGGCGAATACGTCTGATGGATGAAGCAACAGATCCCAATCAAGCACTAACAATTTTTCGCGAATCATCAAACTTGTGTGTGGTCGAGCGTTGTTATGATGAAAGACGACTCTTTTGCGACTTATCAATTCTGACCGCTTCGTTCAATTTGTCGAGCTGTTGACAGTACACGTCCGAATTGATCGTAACATTTCATGGTAAGAGCTCGAAAAACACCATACCCTTCTAATCCTCCCAGATTGAGAGCATCACCTTTCTCTGGTGGATGTCTGTTTTTGATGTGCTTTGGGCCGGCTCATCGCGCTTGCTCCGCGATCGCTTTCGCTTCACATTGTTGCAGACAATCCATTTTTCATTGCCGGTAATCATGCGTTTCAGAAATGGGTCGGATTGTTCACGTTTCAGAAGTCGATCGCAGATGTCTATGCGTTTTATGAGGTGAACTTCTTTCAGTTCATGCGGGACTCAAACATCGAGCTTACTGACGTAACCAAGTTGTCTCAAATGGAGGTTCCAATCGCTTCCAATCGATATTTTTAGTCAACGTTACCTCAGCGAGCTCACGAATGGTAGAACGTCGATTAGCTTCAACTAATGCCTTTATTTTATCGTCATCAACTTCCAATGGCAGATCTGAACTAGATGCATCTTTCACGCTATGGTCACCAGAACGGAAACGAATAAACCAATATTGACACTGGCACTTCTTTTAAGGATTTAAGGCTTCGTCACCATAAAGTTCACGCAACTTTTCGCAAGCCTGCATAGCGTTTTTTCCTATTTGGGAGTAGAGATGTGCGAACTATTCGAATTCGAATCGCGAAGATTCGAATACGAGTCAAATATATTAGCGTTTGCGCGCATCAGCTGCAAAACGAGCTATGTAGGCCTATATATTTGAACCCTTAACTTGTAATTAACTTAACTTATAATTAATAACTTAATTAATTACTTTGAATTAATTTAATTTAATTAATTACTTTTAAATTAATAACTTATAATTAATAAATTAATTAATAACTTAATTATAAGTGACTTTGAATATTTAAATATATATTTTACTTTAAGATGATATTACAATATCAATATTCCCTTTTCCCGACTATTAAAATCTTCCATCATTATTTGCATGTTTAATAGTCATGTTAAATTTTTTAATGATTCGATTCGATTTCATTCGATTCGATTCGGATTCGAATGAAATTTCATAGATTCGATTCGATTCGATTCGACATAAAAATTCTTGATTCGCACATCTCTATTCGGAATATAATAAACTTAGCAAAAATGCTTGTGTTGACTCTCCATTTCCGAAACGTTATAAAAAGAATAATTGTTGATCGATTCGCGCACTTTTTTCCTTGACGGAAGCTAAAAGTGTCAGCTGTCAAACGCGCATGAGCTCATGAATTTATAGATGCGTTCAATACATTAAATATACAACTAAAGCCATCTATCGGATATAAACGCAATGACTTTTTGAACAACCCAATATATCGATTCGGGGTATTGTTTATTAGATTTACTTAATTTAACGTTCAAAACAAGTTAATTTTTCGTTCGCGTGTGGACACTCGCGTATAATAATATGTTGAGAATGATGGTTATTAAATGTCACTCTATGCTAATCGGAAATCATGATTAATTTCCACGTGAGGTTTTATTTTTTTCCTCGTATTCGGAGTATCTCCGCGTTCTCTATAAACGCGTTCTCCGACGTATTTTCATACCGATAATATCGAGTGTTTGGAAAGAAACCAATGTGCCTTGTCTATACAGCGATGAAAGGCGTCGCGATAATCCGCCGCTGTGCAATTCCAGAAATGCTCTCGCCACTCGAGCGAGTCTCGTTCGTCCGAACTGCATTTTTACCGTCTTAGTTACCGTAGAGAAGCCGTGGCCCGAAATCCTCCTGTTCCAATGTCCAACTCGTCATTAGGTCATTGCGTAACTATACCCGCAAATCGGTGACATCAATGCTTGTCAAGAGCGCGACTCGGCAGCGGGATATCGGGGATTACGTGTCAAATTAAATGTTACGCAATCCGGAATTTTCGTGGAAAGAGGCGAGAGTTAACGCGCCACCTCGAAACATTCCAAGATATTTGAGCAGAAAGAGCTATTGGTGACAAAAAAGAAAAACAAGGAATTTCCAAGGAAACGGTAAGCGAGAAATCACTTGATTAAATAAAAATCGCTCGATAACACGGACACGCAATAACGCAAATCCGTCTTGTCTGCGTGCTCTGCCGTTTCCCAAACACAAACATGGAATGCAAAACACAAACTTGCCTCATCGTACTTGTCCAAATAATAAAGAGAAGAAGGAAAGACTGAAAGCATATGGGCGAAGGCTGCGTTGCTTACAAGCAACAAAACACCGCATCTCTGCTCGCAGTCCCTGCCCAACGGTAGTCGAGGAAACTGACGTGTTAATCTGTCCCGTTAATCGCGCTCTGAGCCTTTCTCGTAACCTTTCTCGTTAATTGCCATCGACGATACGAATGTCTCCGGCGGAAAAATGCTATACATCTATATATCAGGCTCGATCAAATACCCAGACATATTTGCATCGCTGATTATAAGTAGAACAAAGTTTATGTAAAAAGTGTCTTTGATGCCGAGGAAAGTCGACAAGCTGAGCAACTCGCTTGTAATTCTATTAGGAGCGTGATTTAGTTTTGAGGGTTTTTCCCAAAAACTGATTTACTTGTACAAGATAACGAATAAATACTTTGATCAAAATATTTTCCTTCGTTTTCTACAACTTCTTCCCGTCTTTCTGGCAAGAGATGGACTCTGCGACGATAAAAAGATTCTTGCCGTTGATTCAATTTTCAACAAATTTTCGCACCTCTTCGAGATTATGAAAGACTTTCTAGAGCGGGGATTCCCGGGGGTGGGAAAAAACATTCTTGAGGCTGCGAGGAAAAGTGATTGTAATTAATAATGATTAAGATGAATTCTGGAATAATCCGGCATTTTTACCATCAAATAAAAAAAAATGTTATTAAAATTATATATTTTTTACATATCTGCACGTAGACATTCATTACGTATCATTATGCGAAGCCTGAGTTGATACTATGGATAATAATTTTATAATATTAAAATGATAGTTAATTTCTATAAAACATTATTACTCTTGTGTAATAATAAATTATTATAAATTAACTTCTTACCTTAACAACTCTAACAAGTAATTTTTATCATAAAACATATGAATAATTTCTTTTTGTAGGGCATGCGAAGGTTCATTAATAAATTTTTAGGGGTGCGAAATACAAAAGGTTAGGAAACCCTGTTCTAGAGCATATTACATCGACCGGGACAACTGATAATCGGATGCAGCAATGTCTGAAGAATACGCGGGGTGCGACAAGACTTGCCATTCCAGCTGTAATAGCGTTTGCTTCTCTGATAATGCAACATGAGGACGATGATTGTTGTGAAGAAGGATCACTCCGTGCCGTTATATAATTGTTGTCGATAACGATCAGTAACGACAATTTCATTCGGATTTAACGGTTCATAGTACACCTCTTCTTCATCACCAAATATCTTTGAACAGCAATATCCTTGAACCGTGAATATTGCGCTCTTCGAAGTGGACGTTGCTGGTTAGCCTGGATCAACCCATGATCCTTTTCGTTAGGGATTATCGAAATAGATCCATTTTTCATTTCCAGTAACAATTCAATGCAAAAAACTTCATTCTTTGTCTGGCGATCAACGAAATGCAAATGTTCAACCGGTTCGCAATAGCATTTTCCGATAATTGATGTGGAATCCATTTTCCTCTTTTATGAATCACTCCCATATCATTAAACGTTTAGTAACTGTTGTACAATCAACATTTAATGCTCTGACAAGTTTTGTGCTGGATTTTCTTTCAATAATACTTGCAAATCTGTATTTTCAAGCTTTTTTGCTTGTCCCGAGCGATTCTTGTCGTTAACATTGAAATCAGCACTTTTGAATCGTTTAAACCAATATTTATATGTTTTAATTGATAGAGCAACATCACTATAAGTTTCCACCAGAATTCTATAACCTTCAGCCGCCGTTTTCTTCTGATTAAAAAACAAAAGCAATGCATATCGAAAATGCTCTTTACGAAGCTCCATGTTTAAAATAGTATCAACACGATTTTTACCGCGTCTATTGTTAATAAATGACTAAATACTGTTTAGTAAATAACTCAATCTCATTAATTATCAAAAATATCATGGATATTAAAGGATTAAGAAACAATAGCTGTGATTGAAATGTCTTCGACCAAACTGACATTAGTGCAAAACCATCTCTTGCAAAACCTTCAAAACCAAATTACACTCCTAACAAATGCGATTCTAAACGTAAGTACGCGCCCAAAACGAAAGGAAAATAAAAGTCTGCTGAGGAGAAAAACGTCACTCGGCGTACGGAGGAGACAATTTTCTTTCCGTCCGTGTGGCACTCGTACGCGTGCTGTGTTACGTCGCGCATAAAAAATCCGCGACCGATTTACGCGGCGGGGTGAGATAATTTGGACGCATAACGGCGTCATACTATTGCCACTCACGATGTCCTTGTCGAAGCTCGTTTGTTGACATTTCCACGACCTTTGCACACGGTGCGTCGGTGGATGCTCCCTGTTCTCGGTTTCTCTCGGGCTCAGCGCGAGCGGCCTGGAAGGCGCTGGAAGCGGCCTTAACGGCTTTCACGTAAGATCTCGCTTTCCTATGCACGTTATACCGCAACATACCGCGGTAGTTAAAGGATAAAGGAAAGACGACAGCTGCTTGGTCTATAAATACGCCAGAATGTCCAGGAATAGAAAATCTTTCGTGATAGCGTGCAAACGAGAGCGCATATGCGAGTCTCCTCCGCGCGCGAGCTCGGCTCCTGGCAGAAATTGTGATTGGGTATAATTTGTGTGGAGAAAGGAATACTCATATGTGTTTCCCTTCTTGGAATCACAGCTGTACGGCTCTCAATTTTGACCATTACCCAATCACTTTCTGCACTCTTCACGTATACGATACGGGCTGCTCACTGTGCTGAAGATTTATGGGAATTGTAACTACGGAGACCATATTTGTTTAGACAAAATAAAGGACAAAATGGCCATTTTGAAAAAAAGATAAATCTAAAGGATTGACAGAGCTGCGAGATAAGGGACTATTCTTTTAAATAAAGGACGCATGGTCATCGTCTTGCGGAGACCATGTTTCTTTTTTAACAAAAATAAAAGACAAAATGGCCATTTTAGGAAAAAAATAAATCTATAAAGGAGACAGAACAGCGAAATAAAGGAATGTTCTCTTAAATAAAGGACGCATGGTCATCGTCCTGCGGAGACCATGTTTTTTTTTAATAAAATAAAGGACAAAATGACCATTTTAGAAAAAATAAATCTATAAAGGAGACAGAGCAGCGAAATAAAGGAATGTCGTCTTAAATAAAGGATATATAGTCATTGCAACTATAATCGAAGAGAGCTTGGCGTTTTTTGAAACGCGTTCTCCGAATATCAGCGTACAATCAATCTTTTTCTCAACTCGAAACTGCATCATAATTTACGCGTGTGCTGAATTTTCAAAGCGCGTGTGAAAAATTGTTCCTTGCATTTTTCTGTTAGAAGCTCCACACAGTCGCACAGCCAAGCATGTAAAATAAGATCGAGGCCTGCATGAGTGGATAAAGGAATAAACCTGTGAAACTCAATGCCCGGTAAAGAAAAGCGCGCTCGGAGCATCGCGGAGGAGCGCAGCGAGTCCGGGGGCGGTTCTCGCGTCCGCATGAGAAGTAGCAAATGGAAAAATCAGCTAGGCTAGTTACGACTAGAGAAGCCATCGGGCGATCCTGCTTCGGCAGCGTTTCATTGCCGAGCGTTTTGCTCCTTTACAGCGGCACAACGAGCACGCGAGCGAGCGCACACTCCTTTTTCTCGTCCGAGTCTTCCGCGGTGACCCATAGCAGCTTTCTTATCCGCCTGCCGGTGCCGCCGGCAAAAGGAAGCAGCACGATCGTCGATCTATAAATACCTGCGAGAGCCCGGAACGTACTATAAATACGTAGCCAATATCCAGGAATAGAAAATCCTCCTACCTGCTTTTCCAGTACGCTGATAACGATCGAGCGCGGGCGAGTGCTCGCGCGCCGAGCGAGATCTGTTACGAGGTTAATGATGCGATCGTTAGGAGGATTTCTGCCGCGCCGCAGGAATAGAGAGAGATAGAGGGAAAGAGAAAGAGGAGACTGAGAGACCGAGAGAGACGCTCGGCGTGTACATGCCAAGGGCCAATAATTTCGTCGACTTCTCCCGGAGGTTGCTCCTCCGGATGGAATTCGAGTTTCATCATCGATGCGAGCATCTGAGACTGCTCCTTTCTTTCCGGCACCGACGCACCGACGATCGCTGACAGCAATCGTTCTTGATTGATCCTTGCGATTGTCCGTTTAATCGGAGCGACATCTTTCGGGCCGAGAGAATGGGAGAAACTGTAATCTGATGGTCTCTGATGGCGTTCAGTAGGAAGGCTCGAGGATCGAAGCGCCGCGAGAGAACAGCGACGACGTAAGCGATGTAAAAATGGAGCGAATAGTCGGCGGTATTTGTCACGGTTATCGTCCGGGGCATGACGATTGTCGCAACAAGTGCCTGCATACGCGCGGTGTGTTACAGCCGGCCCGATCACGCGCGCAAAATACTCGCGGCGCATGAACGGAAGAATCATGGCGTCGAATCGCGCGCGCGTGAAAGCAAGAACGGTTTCACGCCGCCGCGCCGGTGAACTGGCCGCCGCCGCCGTCGCCGTCGTCGTCGTCGTCGTTGCTAACGCGCTCATATCCGTATCGTGTCTTTGCCTTCGCGAATTCATCAGAAGGAAGCACGAATCGCACGATTTCTCGGCGGCCACATCGGCGCGAAACACGCCGTCACGAAGGCGACCCGCAAGGTCAGACGCGCAAAATTTGTGCAGGTGTTTGCAGAATCGTAAGCAGCTCGTTGTGAAACAGAGAGATGCGATAGGCCAATCACGGAGGAATTGTCACGCGCTTTTTATATGGGACACAAGCGTGAAGCAAGCACGCGCGCGTCGAGAGTCTTCCGCTCCGGCTCGATCCTGAATTTTCTCTCCAATGTGAAGAGTGAACATTTCTTTAAGGGGTTAGGCCACCTCGGACGGGTCAAAATCACTGTCATTTCCGGGAATTTTTTCTAAGGACATAACAAAAGAAATACAAAAATGAAAATAAGATATTTATTAAGCAACTGTTTAAGGGAAAAAAGTATTTTTTTTGTAAATATTTGAAACAAAATGGCGGCGTTGAAGCTAAGATACCGGGAGCCCTTTTGACTGACGCTCTTAGCGATGTTCAGTCTCACGGCTACAGCATTGGACGTAAAACAAAAACGAAAAGATTGTTATTATCTAGATACCAAAAACTGAAGAAGTACGTATGAATATTTGGAAATATTTATTTTTGTGGAAATGGTAAACATTTAAGGAAAAATTTCATGATTTAACCTAAAAATTTCGTATAATAGTGTTAATTGCAAAAAAAGTTTTTAGTATTTCGCAAAATCCATATGCATTTCTTCAGTTTCTGGCATCTAGATAATAAAAGTTTTTTCGTTTTGGTTTTGCGTCCAATGCTGTAGCTGTGAGACTGAACATCGCTGAAAGTATCGGTCAAAAAGTATCTCGGCTTCAACGCCGCTATTTTGTTTAAAATATTTACAAAAAAAGTACTTTTTCCCCCTTAAAGAGTTACTTAATAAATATCTTATTTTCATTTTTATATTTCTTTCGTTATGTCCGCAGAAAAAATTCCCAAAAATGACAGTGATTTTGACCTGTCCAAGGTGGCCTAACCCCTTAATGCAAAAGCATAAACGGGAATGTCCGTTTTTCATGAGTTCGCATTATTGAAAAATATTCATGACAGATACCTTGAAGACGAGGAAAACGTCGGGTGGAAGGTACGGAATTACCAGCTTGCTCACGAGGCTTACGTGTGTGTGCATGCGCACGGGGAGACAATTATTCAAAGTTTCCAGATACATTTGCGTCACGTTGTCTTGGAAGGAAGCTTAGACGAAGAGAAACGTATTCGGCGGCGAATAATCATCGGTGATACGGCGGAATCCAATTCCGATGCAAATCGGAGCCTTGCTCCGCCGGGCGGACTCCGCGCGGCTATGCGAAGTTTATACGATTTTCGGTGCAAAAATAACTCGCCTTTCGTGTCAGTGAAAGGAACACGTCTGCGTCGTCTCTTTTTTTTTTTTGATATATGATCCCCCCCGGTGAAAACGATCGATGGAATTTTTCGAGCAGTGCGCGCGCCGCGACCGATTCACGACGGCTCGACAATTTTAATCGCGCTCGCACTCGCGCGAGTCGTGCGCGACGTATGAAAAAAGGAAAAAAAAGAAAGAAAGAAAAAAACAACCCGCCGCGCATTATTACCTAACGCTAAGCAGATAACCACCACGCGAATTCCACCTACGTCATGGCGCACCTGTTGGTCGCTCTGTTGGCTCGCTCGTTATTTCTTTTAAAAATAACGCTCCGCTCTCCGGCCGCTTTCCTCTCCTCTTTTTTTTTTCTTCCACCTTACCGCCCGGAGATACGTGGCGTGCGTCGCACATATTTTCGTCGCTCATTGTTTCTCCTTTCTCCGCCTCGTCGTTATCGTCCCCCCCCCCCGCCCGCCGCCAGGCGGCCGGCGCTCCGTCGGAGCTCTTCGCGCGGAATTCTAGGGCCGGCGGTGCATCATCCAGCCGCTTTATCGAGTCCGCGAGCCGCGCTTTCTGCGCTGCGACACCGATTGGTCACGTTCGAGCTCGCGCGTCGCGACGGACGATCGTCCTATCGCGCGTCGCCGCCGCTGTCGTCGCCGTCGAGACGAGGCGTCTTCGCGCGCCACGTAGAGTGTCGTCCTCTCGCGCCGCATGACAATGAGAGAACGAGCGACGGCGACGGCGACGGCCCGCTGGCACTTGGTCGTTGCGCGCGGTGCACTTCGATCGCGTGACATACATTTCGCTCACCTCGCTCGTCTTTCGTCGGCCGACCTCTTGACGCCCGGCCCGGCTCGATGGAGCACGCTTTTCACGGAGCGGCGCGTAACGACGCGGCGCGGCGCGGCGCAGGCCGCGGGAATGCCGCTACGCGCGATCGCCGGCGTGTCGAATCGTCTAGAAACCGAGTTGACCCAGTGTCCGCCTCCGTCATCGGCCACCATCTCTGGCACGCGCGCCTCGGCGGCTGCGGCTTCTCCGGGAGCCGCTCCGAGCGGCGACGATGATGAGGACTCGGCGTTATCGATGGGCTATTCTCGTTCTCCGCGCATCGTTAACGAGAGGCTCGAATTAACCCTTTAACGCCCGACTTTTTTATAAGCGTTTTAAGAATAAAATCTGAGTTTTTTTGAACTGAGACTATAAGTAGTGGTAACCAAAAAAAATATCAGAATTTTATATTGGTTTTTTTATCGTTAGTTTTTTGTTTATTGGTAAATATGACTTGGATCCTACGAGGGTAGTCCCAGAAGTACCTGACCTGACGTATAGATAGCGGTTGTTACCTGAAAAGAATGACTACCTTGTAAAGCTTAAGTTTGAAGTTTGACGACGCTACGTTGTTTAGTATTTGTTTGGCAGCCATCAATAGTGAACGCTCTCAGTGAATTTGTAAACATGGAAAAAATTGATCATCGTTATGTGATACAATACTTTCATTTGAAAGGCCTCAGTCCAACTAATATCAAAGCGGAGCTAGATTCTACTCTGGGGGAGTCTGCTCCTTCGTTTACAACAGTAAAATATTGGATGGCAGAGTTTAACGAGGCCGTACGAGCTGCCAAGACGAACATCGCAGTGGTCGATTGAAATGAGATGACCACGCCAGAAATGGTGAAGAAAATCCACAAAATGGCATCGGATGACCGTCGACTGAAAGTGCGCGAGTTATCAGACATGGTAGGCACTTCGAAAAGTGCTATACATCGCATATTGACTGAAAATTTGGACATGAGAAAGCTGTGCGCAAGATGGGTGCCGCGATTGGAACAAAAATAGCGGCGTGAGGATGTTTCAATCGAGTGTTTGGCGAAGTTTCGCAGCAATAAAGCCCAGTTTTTGTGTCGATTCATAACCATGGATGAAACATGGGTCCATCACTTCACACCTGAGACAAAGGAACAGTCAAAACAATGGACCAAGGTGGCTTGATGGCTATTTTGAGGAGCTCGACGATTCCCACTATAAACACGGTATCGAAGCTATTGAATATCGCTGGGAAAAGTGTATTGAGCTAAACGGAGACTATGTAGAGAAATAAAGATATTTTTTCCCAAATTTTTTGTGTTTTCTTCGTTAGGTCAGGTACTTCCGGGACTACCCTCGTAAAACCATATACGAAATGAGCAACCTATACAGAGAAAAATGAAGAGTAATCTATATTACATAACTCTGATAGTCAGCTTGACATTTTTGAGCTGAAACTTTACTATATTTGTGAGTGAAGTTTATCATTTAGAGCGTCAAGCTTACTATTTCAGAAGAATATCTTATAGATCACCATTTAGATAGTCAATCATTCCTTCATTTTTCGCCGCATAAAAAGCCGCATAGAATGTAAGTCACCAGGTTTCACGAAAATAGGTTGATTTCTTGATTTTCGTGTCCACCATATTGAATTCGCCATTTTGAATTTCTGTAATCTTTTAATTTCACATTTTGCATCTGAGAAAGCTTCCAAATGTATAAAATTATAACAGATACCAATCTATTTATTCATTTATAGTGCACTTCTAGATGCCAGTAACAATGCTAACTATGCCTACTTGGAATTTGACAAAACATGTTATCATTAAAACTGAGCTAAAAACAGACTAAATCGAATCTACATACAATCTATACACCATTTTTTAGAAGAAGAATTCATTTTTACTGTGGTGCAAAGAAAACGAAAATATCTCCTTTTTTGACAAAGTTATGGATTCTTAAATGCGTTTCTGGTAACTGTAGTTACCAGTAGGCGTTATAAGGTTAAGACATACGAAAGAAAGAGAAAAGAAAAAGACACACCACATACGCTTTATGAAGCCGACGATAAAGTTTTATGAACCGAGCCTGACGCGAGCCACCCTCGCTCGGCGCGTAACGCCGACGTTAGAAGCGATACGCTCGCGCGTGGATCGAGCGCGTGAAAGGATGAGGCAGCAGTAAGATAGGTAAAACGGCGCGCGATCGGCGGCATGAATGATTTAATAGACGTGTGTATAAATAATAAGAGCGCAGTTCGTATGCGCTCTAAACGCGCTCGTCATGGCTGATGAGCGGCGGATTTGTCCACTTAGTGGCCGCGCTGAAAGGACTCGAAACGTCGCTTGCTACGCTGTGATAGCGTGCAATTGTTCGTGATTGTCGTCGTAATAACGTAGCGCGCGCTGCAGTTTGTACGTAACTATGGATGGATCGCCAAGTGAACGACTGCGCTCGCTGCTATCTCGCCTCGCTCTCGGCCCTTTTTACGTTTGTGTAGGCTTTCCTCAGTAAAACCCAGACGACATAATAGATTTGAAGCAACTTAATCCGACTCTTTACCCAGTTACTTGTATTTAATTTAATCCTCACTTGCGACGTAATGTAATGTACGTAACGTAACATGTTCGTCTCTGTCTCTGGTCGTCTTCTCGCCTCGCCGCAGTGGCGCTACTGACGCATTCTAGGGTCGCAACTTACAATATGCGTGATATAAAACGAATTTTTAACATGAGACGTCTTATATTTGTATTTATATTTTATTAAGAGGTTGAATTAATTCTGGTCGTATACTGTCAATTTTTTTATTTTTATTCTAAAGAAATGGTTAAATGCGCATCAACCAAAATATTTTCCGTTGTTAGTTGTGACTTTTTTCCATTTTTTGCCATCTTTCTGACAACATGACGATTCCGCGACGATAGGACGATCTGTCTGTCGAAACGATCCAGTCAGACACCCATTTTTGCACATCCTCGTAATTATTGAAGTGTGTATCTGCCAAAGCGTGAAACCATCAACTTGTTACTAAAGCTATCTTGTTAGGGATCAGAACTAACTTCCTAATACTTATTTAGACATTGCACGATTCAACATGATTCATCTGCCGAAGCGTCAGCGATCACGCGATCAGCGCGAAAGCGATTCAGAAAGGAACACGGCGCTGCACGAGTTGCAAGTATCGAAGGTGCCTTTTTTTTTCTTTTTTCTACCCGACGCGGTTGTCCTTCTTTACGGAACATACATTACACGCATGGCACGATTTATCTTGTTCAGGTCTCAAGTTGCAAGATAATGCAAGATAAAATTAAGCTCTCTCTTTCTCTCTCCTTCTCGTTTTCTCGTTCGTACGACGCTCGCGCGTTATTCCGGCCCGCACTTCGAGACTCTCGACATTGACGGGAATCGTTTCCGCGTCTACGTCTCTCGAAATACCTTCGTCGGCTGCACCCGAGGGCAGAGGAACTCGTTTCTCTTCCGCAAAGTCGCGTCGAAAATTTCCATTAGACCTTGATCGACCTGGCGAATGTCCGCGCCGTAAGTTAAACGGCACGCCGCAGGGACGCCCGTCGTGTTCTCGCCCGCGGAAGGCGACGATGAGCGGGCGTCTCGTTTCGTTCGACGACCGCGGCGAAGGGTGCCGAGAGGGCACTCGTTTTCGCTCTCGGTTTCCATTTCAAATGCGAATGCATTCGCGCGGACGACCCCGGTGCTCTCCCCTTCCCCCCTCCCCGGCACCTTTTCCTTGCCGACATTGGAACCGGCGCACAGTGGGCGCCTCAAAACGACTGAAACGACGATTTTTTGGACAAAAATCTACCGACAGTCAAATTTTCAACCGATTTCAAAAATTGTTTCTTTTAATTTACTCATGAAACATTGCTCTACAACGTAGTACTGCGGCATTGATGAAAAAAAAACTGAAATTCAAAATGGCGGATAGAAAATGAGTGACGAAAGTATTGAATTCCTGTCGAATATGATACTTTTCTCTTATAATATTAAATACATTTACACTGAAATTGTTTTTTGGGTCGTTAAACATGAATTTGAGATCAAACTTAAAATTAGAAAATCAAAATATCATTTATTATAAAAATCAAAAACGTCGAAACTTTACAAGATTTATTGGATCTACAAAAGAAAGAATATTATGCACTTGGCGCATAATTATTTAAAAATTTTTCATAGTTTAATATTAAATTTATACAAAATAGCAGAATTTTGTTATATTGCTTTATAACTGCTTATATAATAAAACAATATTTAAGCCCTTATACGTGTCAAGGTATTTGCCATTATAAGGGTACTGGTCTTTTTTGTTTCTTTTTATTTTTTGTTTTTTTCAACTTTTTAAACGTTTTGTTTATTTTAAATGTTTATGTTATACTTGTTTGAATTTTTTCTACTTACATTTTAGGTTAATATTTTTTATATTTTAGACGCCATTTGTGTGTAGTGTGTATGCCGAATTATTGCACATAGCATTAAAATCAGTTGTATGACTCAACTAAGAGATCTCTTAGTATCTCTTAGTATAGATTAGTAGTAGAAAAGTATCATTCGACAGGAATTCAATACTTTCGTCACTCATTTTCTATCCGCCATTTTGAATTTCAGTTTTTTTTCATCAATGCCGCAGTATTACGTTGTAGAGCAATGTTTCATGAGTAAATTAAAAGAAAAAATTTTTGAAATCGGTTGAAAATTGCACTGTTGGTAGATTTTTGTCCAAAAAATGAGCCGTTTTGCCCACTGTGCGGCGGCGGGGCGTCTCGTCCGACAAAGAACCTCCGCAAAAAGTGCCCGTTTTTCAGTCCCCGATTTTTAAACTAAATTTTATGCGAAATGATAGCTCATGATAAGACATTAATCACAAAAAAATTTTACATTGAGCATATGATTGATTTCAGAGATATAGAGCGTCAAAGTGGTCACTACCTACTAAGAAAGTTTGACACTAATAACATTTTATCACGCGAATTTTTGCGAAATTCAATATCTATGGGTTCTTTGAGTTGCTTATTACGAATTCGATGTCAGATTTAAAAAATTCAACATGGCGGATGTAATATAGCGGACACAAATAGTGAAACAATTATTTACTTTGATCAGAACTGTTATGTTGTGGTTTTTTCGGCTAGTTGATTGCGAATTTTCTATCAAATTTACATTTACCTTCAGTGTAGGCAAGATGAAAAAGTTATCCAGTCAATGAAGGCAAGATAAGCTTCTAAATATAACGAATAAAGCTATCACGTTATCCTTTATGCATTATGTAACGTATCAATTTGAATTTGATATTTTTTTATGAAAAACAAATAAAAAATACTTTTTCCAATCAAAAATTGTTGAAAAAATTACTTTCGAAAACCTAATAGAAAATTCGCAATCAGCTAGCCGAAAAAAACCCCATAACAATTCCAATAAAAGTAAATGATTGTTTCACTATGTGTGTGCCCGCCATGTTGCACCTGCCAACTTGAATTTTTAAAATCTGATCTGATCTCACATCAGATTCATAATCAGCAACTCAAAGAACCCATAGATGTCGAATTTTGCAAAAATTCGTGCGATAAAGCGTTATTAGTGTCATATTTTCTTAGTAAGTAGTGACCACTTTGACCCTCTACATCTTTGAAACCAATCGTAAAACTTTTCTGTAATTAATGTCTCAATCATGAACTATCTTTTGGCACAAAATTCGATTCCAAAATCGAGGGCCAAAAAGAACGGGCAAAAAATCGATCCTTTTTGCGGAGGTTCTTTAATCGCGATAACTTGTGCGATAACTAAAACACTCTTTTATTCACGTTCGTCTTCCATATTCTTCCTCTAGCAGCCAGAGCGCGGCTCAGATGACCGAGATGCGATGCAGAAGAACGGACTGCAAGTCGCGGAAGCGTCTTGAGGAAGAGTCTCGCGAGTCTGACGAAGAGAGGGCGAGCAAGGAACATCACGCCGCGAAGCGTGACCGGCATTAGTTATGCAACGTTTTGTTGCCTCGCGTCCTTGTTGCCCGCATTGGCATTATTTAGCTTAGAGCGAGGAATCAATTACAATTTGTTGCCTTGATGATGGTATCTTTTCGAGAGATGAAGGAGAGAGCCACTCGGCTTTCGACGAATCAGTATGCCGCCGCCGTGACTTTCGGGCGGCGACGGCGGCGGCGGCCGGCGAAATGTTCGTCCATGATCGAGAGAGAAAAATCGGAATTTGAAATTATTCAAACGGCAGATCGAGGCTGCGGGGCTGCCTCGACGGTCGCTTCGCGACAGGTTCTCGCAGGAATTCCGAGTGAAACGGCTATTAAAAAGCCCAATTTCGACGTTACGCAACGCGCCGCGCGCTAGTCGACCCCTAAGTTGGTCGACGGTTATTTTGAGCGCTCCATAAATGTCCGTGGGACTTCGCTCATTACCGTTCATAATTGCGGCGCGGCTGGCCGAGGTCTCCGTGCACGTTCGCACGATTAAGAAAGTCACCGAGCGACTCGACGAATTCCGATCGCCGTAAAAATCCACCTCTTTCGCTAGTCGCTCTGAAGTCACGAATCGTATAAAAGGCGCGATGTTGAAGCAATATTTTCCGGCTGACATCCGACATTTTCCCGCAATCGAGTTGATCAGTCCGAACGTGCGTTCAACTCGCCGTTGACACTATAACGCGGTGTCAACTATTAGGAAGTTGAATTAATTCTGGTCTTATATTGCTAATTTGTTATTTTTATTTTGAAGAAATGGTTAAATTTACATCAATCAGAATATTTTCCGTCGTTAGTGACTTTTTCCCATCTTTCTGGCAACATGGCGATTCCGCGATAGGACGATTTGTCTTTCGAAGCGATCCAATCAGACACCATTTTTGCATATCCTCGTAATTATTGCAGTGTGTATCTGCCAAAGCGTGTTGCATCGATCGGAATAGATGGCAATCAGATGGTGCCAGGTCTGGAGAGTACGCCGGGTGCGGAAGGATTTCCCATTCGAGCTCCAACAATGTTTGTTTAACGATTGAAGCGACATGTGGACGAGCATTATCACGCAAAAGAATCACCTTGCGTCTATTGCTGGCTATCGCTGGCCTTTTTTGCATCAATTCATCATTCAATTTGTTCAACTGTTGCTGATACTGCTCTCCCGTAACTGTTTCATTCGGCTTTAGAAGTTCATAGTACACAGCACACCTTCCATATCCCACCAAGTACAGAGCATTGCTTAATGACCGTGAATGTTCCGTTTTGGTGTCGATGTTGATGGTTGTCTTGGATCAACCCATGACTTTTTTCGCTTTGGATCATCAAAATAAATCCACTTTTCATCTTCAGTTACAATTCGCTACAAAAAACTCTTTTCCTCTGTCTGGCAAGTGAAGACATGTCGATGATTCAAATGATTTGCAATGGCACTTTCACTCAATTCATGTGGAATCCATTTGCCTTCCTTTTGCATTTTTTCCCATGGCATATGTGTGTTTAGGAATTGTTGATTTATCGACGTTGAGTTCTTGAGCCAATTGTTTTCATTCAACAATGCTTACAATTCAGAATCTTCGAACTTTTTTGGCTCACCAGTACATTCTTTGTCACTCAAATCGAAATCACCACTTTTGAATCGTTGAAACCAAAATTTACAATTGGAATATGACGGAGCAAAATTTACAATTGGAATATGACGGAGCAAAATTTACAATTGGAATATGACGGATAAGTTGTAACAAACATTTCATGAGCTTCAGTTGCCGATTTTTTCAGATCGAACAAGAAAAACAATAAATGTCGAAAATGCAATTTTGTATGATGCATTTTAGACGTGTATAAACAATGAAACTATCAGTAACAATAGCGCGCAAACTATCATATGTGATAGAGAAATGTCAAAGATGTCAGTGTTGCCAGATTTCAATGGTACTAACCTAGATTTCATTGATACTAACCATTAACTTGTTACTAAAAAACATCTGTTGCTAGGGGCCAGAATTAATTCAATCTCCTAATAAACAGAAACAGACGAGAAAGAAACAATTCGTGGCGAAGGAAAGCTGTAGGACGACTCTCGCGAAAATGTCGTGCCGGGAGCGCCGCTCCCGGCACGACGACGGGAAGGAAGGCAATTTCGCCGGAATTCCCCAATTCGCCGTTATTAATTACAGTGCCACGCTCTGAAGAGAAGTCAATGCTCGATCACGGGATGATCGCAGTCTCGTGAAACGCGTCGGCTGCGGGAGGAAGGAAGAGAGAGAGAGAGAGAGAGA
This sequence comes from Harpegnathos saltator, assembly GCF_003227715.2. Taxonomy (NCBI): domain Eukaryota; kingdom Metazoa; phylum Arthropoda; class Insecta; order Hymenoptera; family Formicidae; genus Harpegnathos; species Harpegnathos saltator. The sequence continues at coordinate 1,419,505 of NW_020230492.1, forward strand.
GAGAGAGAGACAGAGAGAATCGAGAGGGAGGGGAGAGAAAAGAAGCAGGACAGATGTTTCGCGGCGACTTCGGCCGACGGCTGTGCGACGCAAAGAGACACGCAATAACGTGCCTCGCCGTTCACGCGTAACCGCACTTCTCGGCTTAAGATACAAGGCTGCCCGTAACTATGTCACTGTCAATCGGACTCATCGGTATGTATAACGTTTACCAAACGCAGTCGTTGTGCCAGGACACTTAATTATTTTCATGGTCCAAGGCACAAGCTCGGGGATAAGACATCGCCGACGCCGCGCCGCTTGTTTTCTACTTGCGAGCGCTTTAGTCGCCGCCGACATTAATCGATCGCTCAAGCGTCGAGCGGCGCATTTTTGCCGGTAGAGATCGTCGATCGCGAGGCGCCCGGGGAAATGTACCTTCCGACAATAGAGATTGTCCCCCCGCGTTGCTGAGCGCTACAAAGCGTGTCTCGAGAGGCGATAAGGTTCGCTGCTTGTCGCGGTTAGAGACGCGGCTCGCGAGGTATCTCCGAGAGCGACGCCGGCGGAGTTTCCACTACGCCGCCGCGCGCGCCGGCGAGCTCGGTATATCGCTCGCGCGGATTTTATTATGACGGCCGGCGCTGCGCGGCGTCGATTCATGAGTAATTCAAACAGTTGAACGCGCTCGTCGCCTCCCGTGCCGATCGCGAAGGAGGCGGACGCGCCGGCCTTGCCAAGCCTGACGGCACGCTCGAGCGCGATTTTCAGCGGCAGGATGAGACACAAGCTCCCCCTCCCTCGCCGCGCCGCCCGGCGATTAATTCGTTAGCGGCCGCGATCGTGGTTAATCATCCGCCAGCATTATGTAAACCGCCGAGCGAGGAGACTCTCTCGCGTTTCGCGCCGCTCGGCCTCTTGTTTCGCGCGTGAATACTTCCGTGATATTCGCGCGGTGGACTTTCGCGATACGAAATCGTAATCGGCCTGCCGTCAGCTAACACGCCACGAAAACTGCGCTTTCAGTCCTTGTCTCTCTCTCTCTCTCTCTCTCTCTCTCTCTCTCGCTCTCTCTTTCTCTCTCTCCTGGAAGACTACCGTGCCGATCGCCGTGCAATTTTCATGCACACGCCCGGGCTTGTAGCGCGAGCGATTACGCGCCGGCTGAAAAATCCGAGAGATGAAGTAACCGCGCGCCGCTTGGGCGTTCTTGTTATCAATTCGAAAGTATATCGATATGCCGCGGCGGCGCACGAACGCCTTAATCACACCTCGCTCTCGTAGACTCGACGCGATGAGAAATATGTCCGTATTCCTGGAGGAACGCGTGTTACACGACATGGCGCGCGAGACGCGCGTAACTCGTCACACGCGACGCGACGTGCGACACGCGCGAGGTATGCCAGGATCGCGATTGCACGACGCACTCGCGGCGTAAGGACACTCCAGGGTTGGGAAAGTTACTTTGTATAGAAATATCTGGTTACAGTTACAGTTTTTTTCATTGAAAGAGTAACCAGTTATAGTTACAAGTTACTGACCTTCAAAAATAACATGTTGCAGTTGCAGTTATTTAGAAAGTAACGAGACGTTGCTTTTCAGTTACCTTTTTACGACAATCGTGCTATTATTATCGTAAATTTTGTAATTGTATAAGTTCCTTCAATTTTATGTAAAAGTAATTTGTCGATTATTATACAGGGTGTTTACGACCTGTCCACTCAAATTTTCTTGAAATCGCGACATTTTAGGGAAAAATGTTTCAGACAAGAAATATATTGTTACAATAATGCCTTAACTTTTGTTAACTTATCGACTTTTGGAAATTTCAAAATTATCAAATTAACAGAAGTCAGAGCGGTATTATAACAATATATTCTTGAGACCAAATAGAGTAAAAAAGTCTTGTATTATTTTTTCTTCCGACAAATAGCGATTGAAAAAGTTACCAAGTTTTCCATAAATATCTCAAAAAATATTAGGCAAATAAAAAAATATTTCAGACAAAAGTTGTTCAAATTAATTGGTAGAAAAAGATGATATAATAAAAAATTAGAGTTTCTATTTAAGAAAAGTAGTGATCAGTGAATATCTCGAAAGTGGCACCATCTGTAAACAAATTGATATAGTTGTTTTATATTCCCCTTTAAACCATACAACTTTTGTCTGAAATATTTTTCCCTAAAATGTCGCGATTTCAAAAAAATTTGGATGGACGGGTGGTCGTAAACACCCTGTATGTTCCTCATTTTGTATATAATTTTTAAAATTATACACAATATTTAAAATTATATACAAATTAGATTCATTAATTTAAATAAGCAATTCGTATTTGTTCCTTAAGACTATTAATAACAACTCGGCAGAGAAATGTCCAGTTGTTCTCGTTTCCAAGTTTTTGCTGTAACTCGAATATTTCTGCATATGTTGGCCATGGCATCCTTCTCCGAAGATTGAGATGTTTTATCTCTTGCTTGAATTTTTTATACAACTGAAATCACGCAGCGCACTTCACACTGAATGCAGGTTAATAAATGTTATGTTAATAAATATAAGAACTGGCGACGCGCGACGGAAATGTCCAACAGGTGTACAATTTTTTTGATAGAAATACAGGTTGCGTTCGGAGAGATGACTATCAGCTCTATTGCGTCATTTTATCCTTGTTTTACATCTAATGAACGATAAAGTTAGATGATGCAATAGCGCGTTTTGCAAATGCAGCCAGAATAAGTGTATATGCTTATTGGATATCAAGCATCACAGTTGCGTTATCGTGCTAGTCTGCCAGAAACTTAAGTTTGAAATGTATAAAGTAATTGAACTAGTTATTATTAATTATCAAACAAATGTAACTAAGTTAAGTTACGGTTATAGATGGAAAGAAAGGAACGGAGTTAAGTTATAGTTACCAAAAAAGTAATTATAACTGTAACTTTGTTACCAATAACGAGTTACTTCCCAACTCTGGGACTAGCTTTGCCAGATGCGAAATGACTATTTTCGGGACATTTTTTAGGCGACGATTGAAAGATAGGTTGTTGAAGAATTTTAAGTTTGAGAGATAAAGGGATAAGACAGCTAAGAGGTGCCGCTGTGTACTCGCAACAAACAAATGCGTGAATTAAGTACCAGCTAAGAGAAGTTGTATTTTCTTTTTTTTTTTTCATTATGCGAATGGCTTAGTTGACATCAATTTTCTGGCGCGTCGAATTTTTCCGACCTTATAAATCGTGGCGACTGCTTTCAGGTTTCTCTCTGGTACCAGTTAGAAACATGAATGTTATGATTATGATTTTGTTGAAATTCTCATTTTCCCGGACGGAAGACTTAAATTCCTGTACACGGGACAAGCTTGAGAATTCCGGGACATTCCCGGAAATCCCGGTCATCTGGCAACCCTACCTGAGACACACAAAGTGCGCGCAAGCACCAGCAGCACAGTGGGACAAAACATACGGATGTGCGGACATCGTACTTTGCAGGCAAAATATAGCAATTAGCGGAAAGCTGAATATTGAGATGAAAACATTTGGTCAAAAGACGATTACTCATAAACAAAAAATTCACTTTCCAAATGTTTAAAAAATTATTGTTTAAACAATTCGTTGAAAAGTGCAAGATACAAGGAAACTAATAGCGTCATTCGATTCTACCGGAAGAACTACATCCATGTGCACACAGAATCCATGTGCTGGACAATTTTTTCTCAACTCTATTTATTAATAAAATAAAAAATATTTCAATGGGTTGTCTTCTACTGCCGCACACAGTGGATCGAAACTTCAAATTCTGTGGACATCGACTAAAATTCTGTTCGGAAACAAAATTTTGTGCAGGAATAAGTTTTAATGAAATTAATTCTCATAAAATATTTTATTTATAATATTTTTGTATACCATTTTGATAATAATAGTATTGTAACGAATATATATAAATATAGTGTTCCTATTCGGTTTCAACAGTTTAGCATCACGTGAAGATAAGGAACAAACTAGCCTTGAGCAAATTATATCAAATCTTCTTGCATAAATTCAATTAATAAAATATTTCTTAAAATATTTTTGAAAATTTTAAGATTAAACATCTGTATGAAAACACGAGAGAAAATTGCAAGACTAGTGGATTTTGTAAAACAAAATTCGTGAAAACAGCCAAGGATAACAATATAGCATAGAGGTTCTTCGCAAATTCTTTGATTACGTGTGTATGAATAGAACTGGATAAACGAAAGGACTATTCGAAATTTTGCAATTCTTTTCAATTGCAACAGATTGAAAAAAATGTATGTCTTGTTTCTTATTTATGTGACGCTGACTTGAAACCAAACAGGAATATTTAAAATTCAATAAAAGAAAATATTGTTATAAAAATATTATGGAAATATAAACAGAAATTTTACTGAAATTTTCATTACAAATGATTTCTGGGCGAAATTCTGTCTCCGAACCGAATTTTCATTCATGTACAATTGTACATAATAAGCTAAATGTTTTTTATCCACTATACGATGTATAGGAGAAAAGATCGCACGAGATCGCAGCTGAAACCTATACAGTTTTTTATTATAATGGTTTTCTCAAATCTTATTTAGTAGATCTTGGACAAATATGGACATTTTTTTTAATTATTCAATAAACATATATGAGTTGAGTTACGATTTCGTTCTAATTCATCATAGAGAAAAATGCGCAAAATATAACAAAATCTGGCAACGGATATGATAAAAATGTTCTTGAAGAATCATAGAATTGTGTACCATAAGACAGACAAGAATCGATAATTATTTATATAAAATACAGCGAACACAAATGGACAACTTATGCTTAACACATTTTACTTATCACAGAAACTCGAGACTTTAGACGCTTACAGTATCTATATTACTTATTATTTTATATTTTCTGCATTCGGATCATATATTAGAACCATTTTATAATACATTCTAGTGGATGAAGTTATGAAATTCGAACTTTTATTTTTGGCTCGATGTCCATCTTTTTCACCGTTTCGATCCACTGTGAGCCGCTTCGAGCGAGCCGCGAGACTCGTCCGATCAATGAATTTGTAACACGCGCCGAGATCGGATCGAGCGCGCGGCCCGTATTCATTAACACGATCATCGAGTGACGTTATCCTACCGTAACGGCGAATCATCGCGGCGTTCTGGGAAACGCGGAAACAGTTAAACCGTCGGAATCAACCGCCATTCCTCGCGCATCCGTCTGCATCGTCTGTACAATTGCGACGCGTTGGAAGAATCAGCGTTCCTCGGAAAGGGAAAAAGAAGAAACTGCAGGAATTATATGCACACTCGTTCATTAAGATTTACATGCCTTATCTCGCTTAGTCAATCGCCGCGAGCGAGCCTAGTAATGACTTTGGCGAATACTTCATGATTAACTCAGCTGCACGCAACGCAACGTTTGCGACGTTGCGTATCGGAGATATCAAAATTGCCAATTTTAAGATTCTCTACTTGGAAGCGATCGGAAAATCATGCGGCATGACGGACTGAAGCAGGCGGTGGGGGGGGGGCGGGGGAATCTCGAAACAAACGTCGGGGAAAAAGGCGGAACTCGTCGAGCCTCGCAAAAGCGAGCGCGGTATTTTTGCATCGACGATAACTTCTCGAGCACAACTGCCTCGCAACATTGCTCTCGTAACAATGCTTATCGCGATTCGTACGGCTTTTCTCGTACATGAGACACGTGGCACGATGTGTGTGGGTAGATGATGATCGTTACTTTCCTTTCCGGCTCTCTTGTCCTGCATAACGCAACGCCCGAGTTGCTGTCGGCGAACGAGTCTCGTGAAATTTGGGAAATTTTTACGGCGACTCGTCGAGCGACGTGTCGTCATCGTCATCAGGAAGGAACTCGTCACGACGCAGCGAATAACAATAGCGACAATAATTCGGGAGGAAGTTTTCGCGACTCGAGTCGCTCGATCGCAAACAACTGGAGGAGAGATATTAGCAATTATTGCTCGCCGCGAATCAATATTGGCATTTCCGTGTAGCGTGAATTGGCAAATTTTCGAGTGACGACGTGCGCTGTACGATCGCGCAACGTGTTACCGGAACGTTACGGAGACAGGCGGGGAGAGGCGCGAATCGGCTAGGAAAAGCTGATCCTTTATGCTCGCTCGCTCGAGCGTGGATCTTCCCTCTTTGGTCGTCGCGGAATTCAGCGCGCGCGCGGGACCGGCGCGCCATAAATAACGCGTCGATCTCGTGCGGTAAAAGGATCGACGCTCGTTGCTTTAGGCCTAGCTTTGGTCAAAGAAATTTCAATCGCGCCGCTCCACGCGCCTTCGTGTTGCACATTGTCTCGCTCGCCAATACGAAGGACAAGTAACAAAAAGAGAAAAATAAACGCATTCGAGGTGCACGAGTGGCACAAAGTTATCGCATGTCTCCTCGGCGGACCATACATGGCCAGTCCTATTCATCCCAGGGGTGCCATCTTCTACTCTTTCGACTCTTCCTCATTGAAGCTTCATGCTTCTGGAGAACGACGCGTCTGTAGCAACGAATCTGTATAAATAGTCGTTGTCGCTACTTCGTTTACGGTAGAAAGGAAGAAGAAGTAGAAAGGAATAAAGAGAAGAAGACAGAAGAGAGTAATGACAAATATACTAAAAAGTCGAACACAACGTAGACGATGATAAAAATGAACAATTGTGTAAAGTACTTGAAACAAAGAATAAATTCAATGTAGAGATCGCGAATTATGGGCGAATTATCTGTAAGGGTGACGACTCATCTTACTTTATTCACTCGAATATCTCGAAAAATATAAAAGATACGGAAAAATATTTCAGACAAAAGTTGTTTGACTTGAAGGGGGATATGAGACAGTGGCATCATTTTATTTATAGATGGCGCCACTTTTGAGATATTCACTGATCATTACTTTTCTTAAGTGGAAACACCAATTGTCCGAAATATTTTTTTATTTGCCTAATATTTTTTGAGATACTTAATGAAAACTTTTTCAACTTAAGGAAAACTGATAACTTTTTCAATATTCAGTTTACTCGGCAAAAAATTACCAAATTTTTCTTAAATACTTCAAAAAAATATTAGACAAATAAAAAAATGTTTCAGACAAAAATTGTTCAAATTAATTAGTAGAAAAATATGATATAATAAAAAAAATAAGGGTTTCCATTTGCGTTTTTAAAGTTGATTCTGATCTGATCTCTATATTTGAGGTCAAGTCCAAATTCATCACTAGATGCTCATTTCCAAACTCTAAAACTTTTGTATTTAATATTTTTTTTTCAAAAACGTCATTCGTTCAAGTTAATCCGGAGTTTCCATCTTTTTGGAAACTTCTTTCTTTGATAACTTTTTCAATATTTAGCTTACTCGGTAACTATTCGTCGGAAGAAAAAGTGACACTAGACTTTTTTACTCTATTCGGTCTCAAGAATATGTTGTTACAATAGTACCTTAACTTTTGTCTCAACTTGATGATCTTTGGATACTTCAAAGTCATTTCAATCAAACAATCCTACCTTATACATATAAAATAATACGCTCCTATTTAAATTGCTTCAAAATATAACACGCGACTAATTATTAATTCACATTAGATAAAATTGCATTAGATAATAATACGAAAGTTAGCTTTTTCTGAAAGACGCAAGTTACGATACATAGAGATGAAAGAGCAGGAGTCTCGCCTCCGCTTTTGTCCTCGGCCAATAACTTGCAGCTCGAATGTTTATCGCTCTCCGGTATTGGTGCGGTTTGCAAGAGGAGCGCGAGCACAGACTCGGACCGTGCGCGGAGAAATGGAGAAAAGGACGGGCACATAGAGAAGGAAACGGTGAGACGAAATTGTGCAACGTGGCGAAGCATAGCGCGGTTGTCTGGCCGACAAGAGCGATAAAAGGCCTTGGCGAGCCTTGACCGGTGGACCGTTACTTTACGCCATCCGCGATAGCCTGGGCTCCCCTATTTTCCTCTTACCGAGACGACAGGCCGACGTAAGGTCGCCTCATTCATTCGCGATTCCCAATCAAGTCGTCTTTTCCGCCCGTTTTCCCTCGTGACAATCCGCAGGTAATTTACAAGGATATTACGAGTTACTTGCTCACTTACTCGCGGATAAACGCGCAATCAAAGATGCCAGCGCAGCATAAACTGCAGGAAAAATCGCGCTTCCCCGCTGATGAGCGAGCAGCAAGAAAGATGTCATTTGCCGCACGCACGACGTGAATTGCGATCATGAGCCGCATTGCGTAATAGTTTTCATTCATACGTACGAATATACACGCGGCTACGGCGCTACTTTACCGCTACTCGCGGCTACGATCGCGGAATAACAAGAGCGCGATGAGAATCGGTAATCGCGCGGTAATTCCGGCAGTCGCCGCGCGTGAGATCGCGTCGCGGTTTTTCGTCGCGCGATTCTTCCAAACCGGCGCGGCGTGATTGTAATTCGCTGTTAATAGGCGAGATGACTCGATTCTCAAAGATCCAACCGCATAAGCCGCGACCGCACAAGGATGTGTTTCCCACTCGCGGCGGATAAAGTCTCTCTTTGATGCGTTATTTGAATTTTTATCCTCCTGCTTGTACCGATAAACCTCGCCTCTCTCTCTCTCTCTCTCTCTCGTAAACATTGCGCTTTACTCGGAAACGAGTCGAAAGAGTCGTACGCGCGGTAATTCTTCATTCATATTCATTCACTTATAATTAGTATCATACGCTCGGAGGGACGGGGCGGCGGAGGGAAGGGGAAGGGAGAAGGGAAACTACTCTCTCGGCGCGAGCTTCGCGGGAGCGAATCGTGGAGCACGGCGGAGCCTCTCTCGATATACGCAATACACCGTACGAACGTACGATTATCGTTTGCGCCTGGTTTGCGAGGCAGCACACACGACGTGTGTGACTCACGTTTCAGTAATATTTAACATTCCGTTGTGATACCGAAGCGATTATGGCGAACCAGTCACTTCCTATATAACTCCTCGGACTACGTCGCGCCGAGAGAACCCACTACGGTCAGGCTTTAGAAATGTTAGATAAAGCTTATCTGCATGCATTACGGGAAGTAAAGACCCTCCTCGCATCTTTCTGGGCGTTTTTTGACATTCCTCACGACTGCAGTTTTCGGAGGAGCGTACACTCGTCGGAGCGCACGAGTCTCTCGCACACGATCTCACGTCGAGAGGACCTATATTCAAATTTATTAGCATTATTCGCAAACGCCCGGCCTTACGACGTTCTTTTTATAATGATGATCTGCTAATTCCGAAGCAAGGTGAAATATAATTCGTGCCGTAGCGCGAGTTACCTCGCAATTATCCATACATAATCCCGAGCGTCACACTTTATTGTTCCGTCACGACACGTAATAATCATTTATAATTGAACGGATTATTTTCGGGACTTCTCGGGACTTTGTGGAGAAAGATCTTCCCACATATCCCACGATGTGATGCAAACGTACAAAATCCGCGTAAAACACACTTGTAAGATCACGGGGCGTTTCGCGAGCAATTTCAAGTCGTCTTTGCGCGTTTGCTTTGTCTCCGAGACGTTATCCTCGAACGATCGCAGAACGCGGTACATGTCACACACAGACTTCTATATTATACACTGGAGCGATAACTGGTCTCTTTAACATGTCCCCTAAAAGTATGTATTAAAATTTTCGCGCGTGCGCACTGCAAGGTCCCGAAAGAAATGTAACTGCACCGTACTGCACCATACAGGCATTTTTACTCCAGAAAATGTGAATATTTATTTAATATTTAATATTTCCTTTTGCAATATGTCACATTCAATGTTCACATAAATATTAAATATTGGATAAATATTAACATTTTCTGGGGGGCAAAATGCCTGTACGGTGCAGTTCCTTTCAGGACCTTGCAATACGCATGTGCGCACGATTCTATGTTTTAATATAATAAGGGACGCTTTTATTCATGAAAACCACAATGGAAGTTCTCAATCTAGCTTATACATAGAAGTCTGTGATATCACAGCGCCGTTCAATCGCGAGCGCGCGATTCATCCGCACGGCGCATCCGCAAGAATGTTTCCAATGTTCGTTGTAGGGATGGGCGATTTTCATCGATTAATCGAAAAAGCCGATAGTTTGTTTTTAATTGATCGATATTTTCAGATGATTTTATTTTTACTCAATTAATCGATGTTTCATGATTTTCCCGGCAACATCGGCAACCGATTTTTATTTTTCTTTAAATAGAGGACTTTTGTGATATCGTCTTTCATATAAACAAAATTCATGAACGTTAAGTCCGGATCTCCAATAGGTATAGTAAGCTTTAAGTCTTAAGAAATTACAACCAACCACAGTTTTATTTTTGTAAAATTAATTTTGTAAAAGTAGGTTGGGATTGGTTAATTTCTTAAAGTTTAAACTTTACTAATATCTATTGTACAGTCATGGACAATAGAGTGGTCCGGTTTTTATCGATAAGTTTCGGAACGTTGCCGAATGGTCCAATGAGAGCACTTATCTTCCCGAAATTAGTTCTCTTATCGTCTTATGGAAAATGCATTAAATGAGATGCCGAGTTAAAGGCCTCGCACACTAACGCTATTAGCGATGAACAATAAGCGATATCCAATGAGAGTTCTGTTTTAGAAAAGAAATGAAAGCTCTTTCTTCTTAAAACGGAACTTTCATTAAATATCGCTCATAACACGTCGCTAGTCGCGTCCAGTGTGCAAGATCCTTTAGGAGGATTTCTGATAATACTAAGAATACTGCGGGTGTCATTCTATCCTTGTTTCACATTCAGTGAAAAATAAGGATTGAATAACGCCGGCTGCATCTGTTGCGAATTTAAGAACGCATCCAGCATGTAAACAAGGGGAACATCCGAGTGATGTTTCCGAATGCATTCCTAACAGTGTTTAACCCTTTGAGGCACGTATTTTTCAGAAAATCCGAATCACATGAAAATTTATATATTTCTGAGGGGGTTTCTGAGATCGCTGATGACGAATCCGTTATTAGATTTTCGAAATTCAAGATGGTGGATCCAAGATGGCGGGCACAAAAATGAAAAATCGCGATAATTTCGGTGACAATGGGTATTGTGGGATTTCTGGAGTCGCTGATTACGAATCCGTTATCAGATTTTCAAAATTCAAGATGGCGACCACAAATATGAAAAATCACGATAATTTCGGTGACATCGGTGATTCGTAATCAGCGACTCCTTGATTAGCGAAAGCTAATCAAAGTATAATCAGAGTTGGGAAAGTTACTTCGTAAAAATAACTAGTTACAGTTACAGTTTTCTTCACTGAAAAAGTAACTAGTTACAGTTACAAGTTACTGACTTTCAAAAGTAACATGTTACAGTTACAGTTACTTAAAAAGTAACAAGTCGTTACTTTTCAGTTACTTTTCTATAATAAACGTGCTATTATTTTAAATTTCGTAATTGTATAAATTTCAAATTAATTTTAATTATACCTTAGTTAATTATACTTTATTATGAATATAAAATGTTATACATTATAATGTTACTTTAATATAAATATATTGAATAATGGATAACACCTCGAATACTTCCGCATATGCTGGCCATAGCATTTTAAAATCTTTTTCTATTGATTGCGATGTCTTATCCATTGCTTCAATTTTTAAATAACTGGAACCACGCAGTGTACTTCACGGTAAACGCTGGTTATGTTAACGACTAAAGACTAGCGACGCGCGACGGAATGTCCAATAGGAATATAATTTTTTGAAAAGAATACAGATTGCGTTCGAAGAAGAGACTATCAGCGCTATCGCGTCACTTTACCCTCGTTTTACATCTAATGAATAATAAAGATGGCGCAATAGTACACTTTCCGAACGCAGCTAGAATAACTAATGCTTATTGGATATCGAGCATCACACGTAGCATTATCATGCTACTCACACATGTCTATATTATAAACATCTGTGGTACTACCAGAAACTTTGGTTTGAAATATACAAAGTAACTATTAAAATAACTATTAAATTAGTTACTAGTTACCAATTAAATGTAACTAAGTTAAGTTACAGTTACAGATGGAAAAATGGAACAAAGTTAAGTTACAGCTACCAAAAACAGTAACTGTAATTGTAACTTCGTTACAAGTAACGAGTTACTTCCCAACCTTGAGTACAATTTCAGCTAATCATATAAAAATTTTATGACCCGCCATCTTGAAAAATAAATTTTAGAATCTGGACCTCAGATTCGTAATCAGCGAGCTCAAAAACTAATCAGAATACAATTTTAGCTAATTTTATGTACATTCTATGATCCGCCATCTTGGAAAATGAATTTAAGAATGTGAACCTCAGATTCGTAATCGGCGACCCAAAAAACTCTCAAATCTTGATTTTGTGCAAAAAATTCTCTCATATTCGTCATTTCATGGAAAATGATTTTTTCCTGTAAAAATGTGTATTTTTCACACTTTGTTTATTTATAACAAATGGACAACTTATGCAAAACACTTTTCAACCTTTCATGTATGTTCCCATATCATATAAGAAGCTAAAAAATGCAAAAAACCCGACAAGAATCCCTCAAATATGAAATATTTCATGAAAATGTGAGAATAAATAGGTGGTAAGTATACTTACTACTATGCCTCGAAGGGTTAATATGATGCTAATCAATTTAAACGTTTATTTTGCAAATTTAATCGGTAAATTGATTTATTTCTTTTTTTTAATGATCGATGTCATCTCAATTTTTTTTTTTATTAATCGATATTTTAAACATCGATATATTTTCGAACATCGCCCATCTCCAGTTGGAAAGCGAGGGGTCGCGATGCATCGCATTCGCGAATTCGCACGCGGCCAATCTCGAGCTAAAAAAAGAAGAAAACCACGGAGGCGCGCGGAGAAAGGACTAAAAAGGAAACGCTCCTGCGCCGGGTTAAATTGCCGCGCTACGGCGTTATGTTATAACGATCTTGCATAAACGCCCGACATCTGGCTGCTTGCATGCGGCCATCGCGGAACGCTCGCCCATTCACTCGAGGACCGCGAGAGTCCGCACACGTCATCGACGTTCACTCGCGCGCGTCAACCTTTACGACCCGCGACTCCCTCCGACGTCTTCCTCCGCCCTGCGTTGGGAGAGGAGACGGATAGAGAGGAAAAATGAGACTGATCGATAATAAAAAAGAAAAATACACGCCGGACATCTCCGAGTTGAGATGTGCTAATTTACTGCTCTTAAACACACTACTTTACGAGCGGCAGACAGCGTTATCCGTCGCGGTAGAACGCTTTGGAACGCGCATCTTTTACGATGCTTCGTCACGTCGCATCGCCCAGCAATATGAGGAATCGTTAGTTGCAGGGAATGAAAATGAACGTTATGGAACGCGTTCGAGAAATGTCTGAGTTACGGACGCGGAGGTCGCAGAGGTCGCGCCATGAACTCTTTGCAAACTAACTGCCGAGAGGGAGAGAGGGAGAGAGAGAGAGAGAGAGAGAGAGAGAGAGAGAGAGAGAGAGAGAGTGAAAAAGAGAGAAGTAAAACATTCACGGGAAAATATTAAGTGCGAAACGTCGAATAGGTCGATGCAGAAATAGGTCGCGCGAGTCACCGGGTACAAGCAAGTGGTAATAGATAAATAAATAAATAAATAAACAGAAACAAATGGATATAAAATGGAATTATAATTCGCACTTGTAATTATATAGAATATAATTATATTGTTATAAATTATATTTTATGTTCTGTAGTATGCATCTTTGATAAATAAGCATAAAAAGTAACATCTCTCTGACTTTTTTCATCTTGAAATATAAGGAATGAAATTCTGAGTAACTTTTCCTCTAATAATTATATGGAAGTCACTCATAGTTTCTGAGATATATAATTCTAAAGTTATATAATCGTATATCTTATAAAATTGTACGTTGAATGAATTATTTGTAGAAGTTTATCGCATTACAGTTGTGAAAAAATCTTGTCTTAAATATTTATCGTTTACAATTATACAAATCTTTCGTCTTACTTTCGCCTAAATTGACTTTACCGCATATTAAAAATGAAAATTTTACGAAGAATAATAAAGATCCGTATGCAAAATTAGCAAAAGTGACAGATACATATCCGTCCAGAAAAATTTATTAAAAATTTAAAAAGTTTAAATTCGATATTTCATAGATTAAAATCAATCGTTTTTAACCTTATGTACAGTTGTTGCTAATTTTTGCAAAATTTTCATTTTTAGCATACAGTAGGTTAGGTTAGTTTTGCATTAAAGCTAGGGGTTAGGTTAGGTTAGGTTCTTTTTGCAAATAATTTCTATCACTTTTATAATATATATTCAATTTCAACAAAATTGGTGAGATGTAATCATTTATGCATATTTATCTTTTAAAACTTTAAAGTCATATATCTCGGAAACTATAAGTAATATACGAAATATATAATTGTATTAGGAAAAATTACTCAGAATTCTTCATAACATATTTCAAGATGAAAAAATCGGAGAGATGTTACCTTTTATGCAATTTATCCAATCTTTTAATCATGTATGTATTTTCAAGAAATTCGATCGAGTTTGATTAAAAAGTCAAATTTACATTTATAAATAATTCGGGAATTAATAGGTTTAACAACAGAATATCAGAATAAGCTTTAGCGTTGTATTGTTGTCGCGAAATTGATCAATAATATGGAGAAAAACGGCCATAACAGAAGCGGGGCAGTCTCAGCTTCAAAATACATTTCGTTCCATGTCTCTACAACTTTTCTGCATGAAGATATCAGCGAAGAAATCCTTCAAAGGCCATCGACGACCGCCACAATGTTGCGCGCCGCTCCTTCTCAGCCGGCACGCCGTCAAAGGTGTGAAGTCCGCACAACGGACGCACTACAATGTGTTACGCGACATGCCGACAAAGGATCGTGCGCCTCCTTTAAAAATCCCGAACTCTTTAAACACCCGTATTTCGATGGAAAATTGACGTAGAGCTTGATTCGAGCGCCATTCTTCTCGATATTTCGCGCCGCATATGTCACGTATACTATTACGTGATACATGTGATATCTCGTTAATCCTCTATAGGGTATCCGAAATTTTTCGGAAACAAAAAATTATAAAAATTAATCAGATCAAACCGAGGAGAAAAGTTATTTTGCAAAAATTGCAATAATTATTAAGTTATTAACGATTGAAAATAACTACATCTAGAGGCTCTTTTAATTGATAACTTGATAATTTGCGTACTTATTTGCGAAATGGTACTTGGCTTTTCTTTTCAGTTTGATCTGATTAATCTTCACAATTTTTCGTTTTCAAAAAATCCCGAACACTCTGTATAACTCAATTCCTTTTCATAAATATAAAAAATTATGTAACATGAAATCAGCAAATATTAACCTCCAGATATGAATTAACAATTAATTTACAAATTTTTAAGATTTTATTTTAAAGAAAATAACGATTTATAACTTTGAAGTTACAATGAAGTAAAATATCTGCATATGTATATACAGGATATCCCAAAGAAGATATACACATTTTAACAAATGATAACTCATAATTTTCTCTCCTTTTCGGGTTTAACAGATTTGAAATAATGGGTGAAGCCAGACCAAGCTTTGAACAAAGAAAATGTATAGTGAAATTTTATGGTGAAATTATGGTGAAACACCACTAACAAGGAAAGCTAGGCGCGGAAATTCAAAAAATTCTCAAACCTTGTGTGGAATTAAATTAGTTCATCCGCAATGCAAAACTACTTTTCGTTTATGCGGAATACCAGTCTGAGAGAGCGAAACCACCTTTCGAAGAAAAAAATCATTTTCATTTTTAGCGTATATTTTTTAAAGTATGAGGCATATGCAAAAAGTTTATATGAAAGTTATAGCATATTTCATACTCTTTGCAACTATGTATTTAGATTTTGCAAGATTAGAGGAGAGCGGAAGGGATTTAAAAAATTTTTCAATTTCGCAAAATCTGAATACACAGTTGCAAAGAGTATGAAATATTCTACAACTTTCATATAAACCATTTTTGCATATGTCTCTTATTTTAAATACTATTATTGAATATCATATTATATTTCCTGCAAGTGCATCGTTTTGACATAAAATCCACGTATAAGAGACAGAAGAAGATACAACGAAACACGCTTGGATAACTCAGTTGGTAGATCCGTCGTCCGGCAAGCGGAAGGTCCCGGGTTCGATTCCCCCGGCCCCCCAGCCTTTACCTTCATATGCTCGATATATATGTACTGATTTCGTCTCTTCTGTAAATTGTCTCAAAAGTTGATTCAGCCAATATAAACCTCAGTTTTTAAAATATCATAGTTCATACTTTATATAAGTTCTTGATAACTAAAGAAGGAGAGGGAGAAAAGCAAAATTATATATCGAAAGTTATAGAATATGTTGGGTACCTCAGTCGGCAGAGCAGTCGCCCGGATTCAGTTCTTGATCTCTAGTCTACCTTGCCTGATATATTTTTTCTTTCTTCTTATACAATCAAATACTTTTTATCGTGTAATGGAGCAATTATATTAAGGGTAAAAGAGCAAAAGTTCCCATCATTGCTTTTGAGGCAATGTTTTCTATTAATATTATTATAAATGACATAATATCTTTAATCAAAATTTTTACTGACATTATCTACTATTTTTTTCCATCTTTCAGGCAAAAGATGGATATCGCGTTAAAAGAAGTCTTTGCTCTTGGAATGAATGAAGTTATCGATGAATTGTGGCACTTCCTCAACATTGCGAAGTGGTGCACCAGAAAGACTGTGCTGAATAGAACGAAATAAGTGAAAATCCGATGGGACAATATCTGGAGAATATGCCGGGTGTGATAGGGCTTCCCATTGCAATTCCATTCCCGGATCGTCAATGCAACATGGAGCTGTATCTCCCTCTGTCTCTTATACTTGGATTTTATGTCAAAACGATGCACCTGCAGAAAAACATAATATGATATTCAATAATAGTATTTAAAATACGAGGCATATGCAAAAATGTTTACAAGAAACGTTCTAGAAGACTACAGACATCGGCGAGCCTCACAAGATAAGAAAGGTTAATGGAAATGTATCGCCAGTGTACAAGAAAATTTGTACGGCAAGCGGCAATCATGAAATAGGAATTTCAAAATCAATTGTCCACCGCATTTTAAAGTTCTTTTTATGGAAAGTTTCTTGTGCACATTCTGAACATTTCCACCTGCATCAAACTTATCTCTAATCCGAATGGTAGGTCATACAAGTGGAACTCTTTCCTAAACTGTCTTTGCGCTTTAACTGCGTTTTCAAACTTTCAGTAGTACATTAGGATAAATTTCCTTTGTTCAAAGCTTAGTCTGGCTTCACGGATTACTTCAAGTCGGCTAAACCTGAAAAGGAGAGAAAATTATGCGAGTTATATATCAATTGTTAAAGTGTGTACACATTTTGTAGGACACCGTACAATATAAATAAAAAATATCAATATGCAACTTCAAAGTTACATGGAATTATATAGGATTAAAAGAAAGGAAAATGCCAAGATATATTCAAATATAAAAGTCCAGCCGAGAGACATCGAAAATCCTAGACGCCAAAATATTCGCATCGCTCTTGTCGCTTGTTTTGTCGCAGCGCTGCGGAACGCGTTTCAAGAGTGTCAGAATTGGAGAAAATCGCAAACTGAAAAAACCGCATGAAATACGAGGGCGGTCCGATAAGTACTTAGCCTCACCGCCCGATGGCGTCACTATCGCAAGAGAAATTTACTATCGTGTAGTACATTCTCGTAGACGGCTACTGTCGAAATTTCAGCCGAATCGGACTCGTAGTTTTGTTTTGACCGCGTGTGGAAGCGGGCGTGTCCGCGGATTTTAGAAAAATGGAAAAAGAGCAATATCGGTCGGTGATTCGATTCTTGTTTTCGGAAGGGAAATCGCGCAGCGAAATCAAAGAGCGCTTGGATGCTGTGTACGGTGACTCTTCTCCTTCGATGGCGATCGTCAAAATTGGTTTAACGAGTTTCAACGTGGTCGCACGTCGGTTTTTGATGAGCCACGCCCAGGTGCCCCGAAAACGGCTACCACGGAAGATAACATGACAAAAATCCACGATCTCGTATTGGCAGACCGCCGATTGAAGGTGCGCGAGATAGCTGAGACAGTAGGCATCTCAAAAGACCGCGTGGGTCATATCCTGCATGAAATTTTGGGCATGAGAAAGCTGTCGGCGCGATAGGTGCCGCGTTTGCTCACTCCGGACAACAAGCGCAACCGTGAGACCACTTCAGAGCAGTGTTTGACGCTGTTTAAGCGCAATCCGAAGGAGTTTCTCGCCCGATAGAAAAGTACATGTACTCTTAGAAAACCCATCATTAAACTTTATTCTTCGAAACACGCCTATAGAAAAAAAGCTTGCAGACTTCGTAGTGAAAGTATGGACATATACGAGGGTGGTCCGATAAGTACTTAGCCTACAAAAGAAAAACGAAAATTTTGGAAAAGTGGCGATTTATTTCTCAACATAGTCTCCTTTTAGCTCGATACACTTGACCCAGCGATGCTCCAACTTCTTTAACCCGTCTGAAAAATACGTTTTCTCGAGGTCTGCAAAGTAGGCCTCCGTGGCGGCGATGACCTCCTCGTTCGACTCAAATTTCTGCCCGGCGAGTGACTTTTTCAAGTTTGGAAACAAAAAGAAGTCGCATGGGGTCAAATCTGGAGAATACGGTGGATGGTTCGTAGCCCAATTCGACCAATTTGACCGTGGCGAGGGCGGAGGTGTGAGCCGGTGCGTTGTCATGGTGGAAGAGCACTTTTTTCTTCGCCAAATGGGGCCGTTTTTTCCGCAATTCGGCGTCGAATAATTCGGGCTCCCATCGGCTGCGCGAGTGCATTCTTCTGTTAATACGTATCGTAACGGTGAAAGGAGAGTCTTAAAATTCATCGCGATTATTAGCGTGGCGATTTAGCGTTACGACAAGGCGGCGGCGCATCCGCGTAGGACGCTGCTCACGGGTGAAACAAGCGCTTATTCACAAGTCGCAACTCGATAGATCATTCCGATGCATCCTATATATATATATTTCTCCCATTCCGCAAAAGCCTTTAGAAACGCTCTTGACACTTAATGATAAACACATTCGTTACCTCGCCGTAATAGGCCGGCTGAGGTGTCCGTTAAACACACTCGCGGTAACGAGCGTTTATTATGCGCAAGACAAACAATTTAATCGGCGGCTAAAGGCGCGATTTCACGATTACATTTGCAAAATCGCAACACGTGTGACCGACTGCGATTGCGAGCGTTGATTAGCGTGTACTGCGCGACAAAAAAAAACACGGCGACGTGGAGCTTTCCGTAATTACGGGCCGGCCGACGAGCGTCGCCGTTGTCGAAAGGAAATAATTCTGTTTGCGCCATTCCGGTGATTGGAACACAATTACCATGATCACATCGGCGGAATCCTTTTGATCCGAGCACGTTAGCGCGCTTTATTCTTTCTTTTTTTCTTTTTTCTTTCGTTTTTACGCGCCGGTTCAATTACTCTCCCGTGAGACTCGCGCTCGTCGCTTTTGATCCTCCATGTCGTATCAGCTGCGAATGAATTTATCATGCGCAATGATCACTCGGTACCGTTACGGTCTTGTGAACACAGCGAGTTAGCTGCTCTGAACGTGGCGGACGTCCGGTACAGCTTTTCATATCTTTCTCCCTCTGGGGAGGCGTGATATTGATTAACGATGTTTTTATTTCGCATTCCGAGTGAACGTCCACGGCTGTGCATTTCGCGCGTTCGCCGCGCGTACACGCAACGTGCTATGTGCACGAATATGTGCTATGTAACAAATCTCGATCATCTCGTTTTCAATAAATATTACATAAGTATTAGAAGTGCGAATTTGTTTTGAGGGTTTTGCAAGAGATGGCACTAGTGTCGGTTTTGGCGAACATTCTAGTTCATTCTAATCGCAGCTATTGTTTCTTAATGTTTTAATATTAATCCGTGATATTCAGTCATTTGCCAACAATAGACACAGTGAAAATCGTGTTGATGCCATCTTAAAAATGGAGCTTCCTAAGGAGCATTTTCGACACGCGTTGCTTTTGTTTTTTAGTCAGAAGAAAACGGCGGTTGAAGGTCATAGAATTCTGATAGAAACTTGTGGTGATATTGCTCCATCGATTGAGACATTGGTTTCTGTGAATATTGGTTTAGACGATTCAAAAGTGCTGACTTCAAGTGTTAACGACAAAGATCGGGGCAACCAAGAAATGCAGATTTGCAAGCATTATTAGACGAAAATCCAGCACAATCCGCTTCAGAAGTTGCCGGAGGATTAAATGTTGATCGTGTAACAGTTAGTAGACGTTTACATGATATGGGAAAGATTCACAAAGAAGGAAAATGAATCCCACATCAATTATCAGAAAATTCATCGCCATTGCAAATCGGTTGAACATTATCATTTCGTTGATCGCTAGACAAAAAATAAAGAGCTTCTTTTTGTATCGAATTGTTACTGGGGATGAAAAATGGATCTATTTTGATAAACGTAAACGAAAAGAATCATGGTTGATCCAAGCCAACTAGCAACATCCACTTCGAGGCGCAAATATTCACGGTTCGAAAGTATTGCTGTGTATTTGATGGGATGAAGAAGATATTGTGTACTATAAACTGTTAAATCCGAATGAAACTGCTGATCACCGCTGATGGTTATCGACAACAATTATACAAATTAAAGTGAGCACTGAACTGAAAAACGATCACCAATTGCGAGTCAACGACGCAGAGTGATCCTTCTTCACGATAATGCTCAACCTCATGTTGCATTATCAGAGAAGCAAACGCTATTAGAGCTGGAATGGCAAGTCTTGCCGCACCCCGCATATTCTCCAGACATTGTCCCATCCGATTATCACTTGTTCCAGTCGATGCAACATGCTCTAGAGCAGAGGTTCCCAACCGAGGATGCTCGCACCACCTGGGGGCGCGAAAAGACATTCTTGGGGGTACGAAGAAAAGTGCTTGTAATTAATGATTAAGATGAATTCTGAAATAATCCGGCATTTTTACCGTTAAATTAAAAAAAATATTAAAATTATATATTTTTTACGTATCTGTACGTATGTATTCATTGCGTATTACTATGCGAAGCTTGATACCATGGATAATAATTTTATAATATCAAAATGATAGTTAATTCTATAAAACAATACTATATACATAAATTATTATAAATTAACTTCTTACCTTAAAACCCTAACAACTAATTTTTACCATAAAACATACGAATAATTTTTTTTTGTAGGGGGTGCGAAGGTTCATTAATAAATTTTTGGGGGTTCGAAATATAAAAAAGGTCGGGAAACCCTGCTTTAGAGGATACACATTTTCATTCAACTTCGAAAAAGTGCGGAAATTTGTTGAAAATTGCATCAACTCCAAAGAAGAATCTTTTTATCGTCGTGGAATCGACCCCCTGCCAGAAAAATGGAAAAAAGTTAACGTTAAGTTAAAGTTAAGTTGGAGAAAATGAAGGAAAATATTTTGATTAAGATATTCGTTCATTCTTCTTTAAGTATCTCAAGTTTTAAGTAAATCAAGTTTTGAAGAAGAAACCCTCAAGACGAAAGCACACTCGTAATATACATATGTTAGAATATCTAGTAGAATTAGAAATATGACGTATAATTAAACGAAACGGATACTCATTACCTCGATACGCGCTGTATGATGTTGCACAGAGTTCGTGACACAAAATCGCGAATAGGAACGTCAATAAATTCCAACGTATGAATGCGGCAGTCATTTTTACTCAAACACCGATGGCACAGCCACGCGTAGCACCATTTCCAAACAATGCTTGACACATCAAGCTTTGCAGCATCGATAACGTTGCTTTTCTCTCTGGCCTCGTTTGCAATGAGCACCCAGCCATTAGCACGCAGATGTCTTATTTCCAGTCTAATGTCTTTCTTTCGGACTGCAAATTGAGCTATCACTGGCTTGCAGTTACGACTATGCTACCTTGACGAACGCTTAGCTTCGAGAAGCCATGAATATTGAGCCGTTCCATCGCGCTAGCGATTTTTCCGACTCGTCGCTATCGATCCGCGAGCAACGCGAGCAACGTGCGATTTTTCCACGCGCGAATATTTACGTTGCGCGGATTTTTGCGAAACATTTCGCGAAAAAGTATCGCGAACGACGCGTACCTACGAAGCTCATGAAATCGATTTAGCCGTGACACGCTTCTCGCTGCTTCTCCGCTCGGTTCCGAAGCGTACACTGCAGGATGATCCAGCTGTTACCGATTGTTCGCTCATACCGTTCGTCGCTCTCGGTTACTCGGTCGCGTCGCCGCGGTGAAATAGCAGCCCGTTGAAAGCGAAATTGCGCGATAATTCGTCGCGTCTCCCGTGCGCTTCTCTCTTTTCCCCGTTCCGGACAAAACCTGTTTCGCGTCTGTGCGCGGGCCCGCGCATCATCGGTTTATTAATATCCGTGTTCCGTTCGAAATTAGCCCGTAAATCTAAAGAGTAAATCTCTCAAGCGTGACGAACGGAACGAGCCAGGGAGAACGTGCGGGGTGCGCGGAGTTGTTCGAAGCGTCGCTTGTCGCGTCGTAGAATCGAGGAAGTGTCTATCGGCGGGCGACGCTTCCCAAACGCGCGAACGAGTAAAAGTGAAGACGCTCGAAAAGAGAAAAGAGCGCACCAGGTGGTCGATGCCTCCGAAGTTCATTCACACGAGGATGAAGTCCGGGGAGGACGGGAATGAACCTGTCGGGAATGAACGACGGATTCCGTCCGTTTTTACAGCTCGAGAGCGGCGATTCCGCGGCGCGTCGCCTCCGCTAGCGCTGATTTATAGACGAGCCGTATCGCGGATTTACTGCTAATAACTTATTCCCGGTTTAGAGACTATGTGCGCGCCCAGCTGCGCGAACGCGTAATTTTCTTAGTCGGGGCAACGGCTGAGATTTGTGTCTCTTTATGCGGGATAGTTCATTCTAACGCGGGAGATGTCGAAATATTAGGTGTACAAATGAATATAATCCAGATTATTCAGCTAAATTCAAGGTTTATTTTAAAAGAAAGTAAAACAAATTTGTCAATCAAAGTATTCGCCGTTGTTTTCTATAACTTTAAGCCATCTTTCAGGCAACTGATGAGCCCATTTTCATCTCGGGAAAATGTTGTGTCTTTGGACACGATAAAGTCGTCAAGCCATTTTCAGATCTCATCCACTGATTTCAAGACTGCGTTTCGGACAAGGTATGTGTTGCATCTACCGGAACAAGTGGTAATCGGTAGGAGCGATGTCTGGTGAATACGTCGGCCGTGCTACAAGACTCATTATGATGTCTTTTGCCGTAGAAGCAATATGTGTGGCCTAGCGTCATCATGCAACAATTTCACAAAACGTTCTCCTTTGCCACTCTACGGGCGTTTTCGTTTTAATTCTTGACTCAAACGGATTAATTGGGGTTGGTAGCGGTCCGCAGTAAGTGTTTCATTCGGTTTTAACAGCTCATAATAAATCACGCCCTTCATATCCCACCAAATGCAGAGCAGAATCTTCATTCCGAAACGTTTTGGCGACGTTGATGTTGATGGCTCGCCGGGATTTACCCTTTCTGCGTTTCGGATTGTCATAGAGTATCCACTTTTCATCGCCCGTAACAATTTTTGACAAGAAAGGCTTTCTACGCCGCTTATTGAGAAGAGAAAGACACACTGCAACTCATTGATTTTTGTTGGCTTCAATGAATTTATGCGTAAATCATTTTCCTTCTTCCTGAATCTTCCCCATCTCGTGTAGGCGTTTGGAAATGGTTTGGTACATTACTTCTAACTGCTCTGTAAGCTTTTTTTGCGTTTATGCTAAATTCTCAGCGAGCAGTTGCTTAAAATCATTGTTGTTGTACATCCAAGGGCCTTCAGGACGTTCTTTGTCACTCACAAGGGGAGGACGCATCGACCGGGGAAACGGTTTGGAACGAAACTTACGGAGTTAATAGTACTTGACTACTAATAACTCATGGTAATAGCATATACGACGCAATACCTCTTCGTTTTCGAGAAAAAACGGTCTAAAGAAAAGAGTCAACAAAGTGTACGAGTTAGTAAGAAGGATATTCAACCAAGCGGCGTCGCGCAGCAGCGAAGGTAACGGACTACCGAGGTGATGGCGCTGAGGTTCGATCCCTGCTGTATGGTTTTTTTTCTATTCTGTAAGCATAAAAATGAAACAGAAAACATTAATTAAAGTAATAAAATTGCGTTTCTTAAATATATTAGTGTTTGTTAAATATACTATTAATGATTTAAATTTCTTTTGAAAATGAAGATTTTAAAGGTGCTTCACTAATGCTCTCGTATATGCGAATTCTATTTACGAGAATAATGAATTATTATTGAAAAATCCTCAGCGAAAATATATATTTTTACTTCTATTTCCATTGCAATTATTATATAAAAATTTTCTCATACACTATATATTTTATAGATAAGATTTAGGGTTTTTTTGCAATTTAAATCATTAATAATATATTTAACAAACACTAATATATTTAAGAAACGCAGTTTTATTATTTATTAATGTTTTCTGTTTCATTTTTATGCTTACAGAATAAAAAAAACTATACGGCAGGGATCGAACCTCAGCCGTCACCTTGATAGTCCGTTACCTTCGCAGTTGCGCTACGCCGCACAGTGTGCCGAAAGCCCCGAAAAGTGGCTAAAATTAATTATGGCTGAACCAGGAAGGTTAGCCAAAAACTGATAATTGGAAATAGAACTGTAGCATGAGGAGTCATTTTTCTCGTAAAAAGGAAGTTGCAAAAATCAATGTTGCAATGAATTGTTATAAACAAATAACTAAATAATAACTGTAGAGCAAAACTGATTACGCTACTCGATTCTACGGGAAAAAATACGAAAGTAACATAATAGCGTAATAACTAAATAATATTGACATATTGTTTAAGTAAATAACACGTATATTTTGTTTTTATATTTTTTTATTTTTGTTTATTTTTTTTTTGTTTTATATTTTTGTATTATTTTATGATATATAGTTATTCACCATGCAATAAAACTTATCTTCCAAAGTTGGAGCTGCTAACAATTGAAGAACTTCTGTAGGAAAAGGATCAGCTTTTTTAACAGAAGTTTGTTTGAAGGACGAAATGACAGGGTCTGAGGAAAGCAAAAGTCTTTTAAATAAATCCTCGTTCATTGCGATTCTCGATATTTTTCGGGTATGATATTCTCTTATATCTCTACAATCCTTATTCCTAGTTTCTTGAGCTTCCTCAGAAAGAAGACCAATCGGTAAAATAGATGCTGATATTATGCTAGCCCCATGTACAAGTAATTTATGTACAGAAGCGGGCATAAAGTACCAGCTATACAAACGGACGTATAGTTGAGCTATCTCATAACAATAGTACCAAATTTATATACCAAATTTATATACGCGCTATACCCATTACCTATAAGGATTCCCATTTCTACCTAGGAGGAATTCTGTCACGGTAATAAAATAGTTATAAAATAGTTATAAAATAGTTATAAAATAGTTTATATATATAAAACAAAGCAACAAAAAATGTTTATTTTATATAACTTTAGCTTTATATTTATAATTTTCATATTTATATTTTTTATTGTTATTTGTTTTTATATTCATATTGTTTATGTTGTTTATCAATTTATGATTTGTTAATTTACGTTGTTTAAAAACTACAATTTTCCCCGTAATGTTCACGGTAAACATTTTTTGTCATATACGTAACATATATGTTAAATGTTATGTACAGAGATGGTTCTGCTACATATATAAGCTTTGTTGCGTTTCAGATATGTAACAAAAGTCAGATATATAGCAGAAACATCTCTGTATATAACATTAAACATATATGTTACATATTCGACATAAAATGTTTACTAGGTTGCATTATTAAACAGTTGTTATCGCGTTCGAAATAAATAAAAGTTTAAAGTTTGTGGTTAATTGTTAGTTTGTTTGCCAACGTCATAAATTTAACTAGATAAATATTTTGGTCGACAATTTAATTTTGATATGAATCGGTATTATCTACAACTGAGAGGATTTGACCGTAAGCGTATAAGTATGGACCGCTGCTCATAAAATTTATCATATCTTTGTAACCGCTGGATACCGCTGTTTCTACTTCTGTATAAACATTAATAAACATCCTACCTTTGTTTTGACAAAAGTACAACGTTGTGGCAGATCGTGAATTTTTTGTATGCCACGAAATAGATGATAGACAGTATATAAAATATAACTTATTTACATTTAATTGTTATGTGATATATATAAGACTTTCTAATATTATTTTCCTTGTAAATGAAAGTAAACGGATCAGATATTAAACAGGAAAAGTCATTTTGATCATGGAAACTTTTTCGAAGCAAAATCAGATATATCATTCTGAGGATTATAATCGTGCTATTTCTTACATCTCAATATATATAACTTTCATTCTACATATCTTCGTTATACAGTCGAATTCCGACATACTTTAACTACAATTGATTAATTTGGACCTTCTCGAAAATATACTGTAAAGGAGAACAAAAATTACGATTTTCATTTTTTCTATTTTGGCCACGTTTAACGACTTTCGGCACACTGTGCGCCGCTCGTTCAAACCCTTCTGACTAATCGTACACTTCTGTTGACTCTTTTCTTAAGACCGTTTTTCTCGAAAACGAAGAGGTATTGCGTCGTATGCTATTACCATGAGTTATTAGTAGTTAAGTACTATTAACTCCGCAAGGTTTCGTTCCAAACCGTTGCCCGTTTTCGGTCCGATGCGTCCTCCCCTTGTCAGTACTGAAATTTGCCACTGTTTAAATTGTTGAAGTA